>NC_050182.1:2374456-2381956 GCF_008315115.2 Sander lucioperca | reverse complement strand
AGCCTTAGACCTGCTGTGATTGGTCTATTTGACGGCATGTTTGCAGCAGAACAGTCTGTGAACATCTGACATATTATCCTCTTAGCTGAAGCTAACATGTCAGATTGTTACAGAGCAACATGACGTTAGCTGCTTTAAGGTTAAAGTGTTTCCCTGTGACTGTAATCTCACCTTTGTCTCCTGATAATGTCTGATGTGTTCTACAGGAGGAGGTCTGCCTCTGATCGTTGGTCTGGTGGTCGGGGTCCTGCTGGTTCTCTTCGCTATTATTCTGGTCTTCTGCATCATGAAAAGGTAGTTTAATAAATCTGTCTTTCTTTGTCTTCGTTATAAAGCTCAGTTTATATCAATCATTCCATATTTATTATATTTGAAAGAACGAGATCCAGGGTACAAAAGGCCGAAATGGGTTTCCTCAGAAGGGTGGCTGGCATCTCCCTTAGAGATAGGGTGAGAAGCTCAGTCATCCATGAGGAGCTTGGTGTAGAGCCGCTGCTCCTTCGCATCAAAAGGGGCCAGTTGAGGTGGTTTTGGCATCTGGTTAGGATGGGTCCAGTTGGGAGGAGGACTCAGAGAAGACCCAGGACTAAGTGGAGGCACATCCAGCTGGGAGGAAGCCTCGGGGAAGACCCAGGACTAGGTGGAGGGACGTCCAGCTGGGAGGAGGTCTCTGGGAAGACCCAGGACTAGGTGGAAGGATGTCAGGCTGGGAGGAGGCCTCGCGGAAGACCCAGCACTAGGTGGAGGGATGTCAGGCTGGGAGGAGGCCTCGGGGAAGACCCAGGACTAGGTGGAGGCACGTCCAGCTGGGAGGAGGCCTCAGGGAAGACCCAGGACTAGGTGGAGGGATGTCCAGCTGGGAGGAGGCCTCGGGGAAGACCCAGGACTAGGTGGAGGCATGTCCAGCTGGGAGGAGGCCTCAGGGAAGACCCAGGACTAGGTGGAGGGACGTCCAGCTGGGAGGAGGCCTCTGGGAAGACCCAGAACTAGGTGGAGGGATTATATCTCCAACCTGGCCTGGGAACGCCTCAGGATCCTCCAGCCAGAGCTGGTTAATGTGGCTCGGGAAAGGGAAGTTTAGTGTCCCCTGCTGGAGCTGCTACCCCCACGACCCGACTCCGGATAAACGGACGAAGATGGATAGATGGATGGATATTTATTACCCTTTGCACTCAAACTTTGTCCTTCTGTAACCCAGTGTTAATGTTTTAAAACATAAAGTATGGCTGCCAAAATGAATGCGATAATAACGAGTTAACACAAATTCCCTTTACAGCACTAAATCTTTTGACATGCTATTAACAATACACGTTCTGTGATTTGTAAAGTTTGTAAAATCAGGAAGCGATGCAGCAGTAACGTTGTTGATGGCTAGCAGAAACAGAAATGTAGAAAGAAAAGAGTATGGACTTGTGACATCCCTAATAATTATATATATAGTGCTTTCCTAAACAGCATGCTGTTTGTTATTGTGATGATGGTGTTGTGTTGTTATTGTGATCATGGTGTTGTGTTGGCAGGAAGAGAGCAGCAGGTCTGGATCAGACAGCCGTGGGACGGGACGGGGAACAAGAGGTGACCTGAGGTGTTTCACTGCTCATTTTAGTTTGCAGACGAAGGATCTGTGTGATGAATAAAATAAGATAAGATAGACTTTATTAATCGCACACTGGGGAAATTCCTGTGCTACAGCAAAATAAATGTACACACATCAGAATAACACAAATACACATTAAGAAGACATAGGAGAAAATGTACATAAAGTATAAGAAATAGAAAAAATAGAATTAGTTATAACAATTATAGTAATAAAACAAACATATTTACAGAATAAACAGCATTACATATAATGTATAAACAGACAGTATATAAACACAGATGTACAGATGAATAGAGATGACATATTGCACAGTTGTAGGTAACAGAGATTTATAAATAGATAAATATGTATAGGTCAGAATATTGTCCAGTGATGGCTCATATTGCAGAAACAGATGTTGTATTAAAGAGTCTGACTGCTGCTGGAATGAAGGACCTGCGGTAGCTCCTTCTTGCATGAGTCTCTCTTTCCTCATCTCTTCCTGTCTTCCTTCATCTCTTCCTGTCTTTCTTCATCTTTTTCTCTCTGTGGTTTTCAGCACTCTGATAACATCTACAGCAACGACTTCCTGCAGCTTGCTGAGCAGCAGGGACCCAGCAGCGCTGTGGAGGAAGTCAGCTACGCCTCGGTCCAGTTCACACACAAGAAGCAGGCCAGGTACTGGAGGCTGCTAAACATGGCCCTGTTCATACCTTCAGACTTTGGTATTTTCAATATGGAACCTATTTTCCCCTGCAGTGGTTTCTAAGTGACTGATGTGAAGAAAACTCTTTGAAATGGGTCCAATATTAAACAGTTAACGTCCACTAAAAGTTCTGTTTTTGCAGCTGACAGACTCAGATTATTATTCTAAGTGTGTGACAACATACATATAACAGAGATATAATATAATAATCAGGACTTTTAGTGTGTATAGAGCCAGCATATTTCCACATGTAAATGGGTGAATTAAGGGTTTATTTCAACCAAACCAGAGTGGTGATTGTTGGAACAGTGGAAAGATGAACCAAGACGGACTTTGGTAGTTTTATTTAGTTTCTGTCCACTTTGAATGAAGTGTGTTCTACGATGATAAAAGTCCTGATTATTTACATGGAGTCTGGTGTGTTTGGTGATGGTGATTTCGGGGCTGATTCATGTTAAACTAAAAGGATCTTACTCTTTAACTAAAAGGTCTATCTCTGTAGGGATCCATCCCATAATGTTGTCAGACACTTAGAATAATAATCTGAGTCTGTCAGCAGCAACAACAGAACTTTTAGTGGATGCTGAACATTAGTCCTGTAGGGTTACATTACCCTGCTGGAGCTGCTACCCCCGCGACCCGCTACCGGATAAGCGGAAGAAGATGGATGGATGGTTACATTACAGCTTGGTTCTTGTTTAATACTGGACTTGTTTCAGACATTGTTGGTCTCATCAGTCACTCAGACACAAAAACATGAGAACATAGGGTCCAGGTTAACAAAAAACCAAAGGTACTCTTTAAAAATATAATAAACTTCATCCTCGGGCATTCACATTTCCCTGAAGTAGTGGAGGACGCAGAGTTTTGATGCTGAAGCACATAAAGGTTTATCTCTTCCTCTCTCCGATGACTCATCTTCTGTTTGATTAATTGATTAATTTATTAATTTTCAGACCGGAGGAGGTGGAGGACTCCATCACCTACAGCTCTGTAGCCAGAACAGAATGAAGACAAACCACACCATGATGGCAGATCATGTTTTTCTTTTTTTTTTTATGTTTAAATTTTAAATTTTACATTTTAAAAAACAAATCTGAAAAAAGCAACTAAAACGTGAAAAAAAACTTTCAGAAAAAGCCCAGTTTTTATTATTGGGGGTGTTGTAATGTCCTATCCCCCCTGCAAATTTCACCTGTCCCTTCTTTCCTTGTATATGTATCTGTGTATGCAGGGCCGGCTCTAGCCCTTTGGTTGCCCTAGGCGAGATTGAGATTTGCGCCCCCCCTCTAGTCTTGCATTGCCAGATCACAGTGCTGTGTCAGCGATAGAGTAGCAATGTATTTTCATTTTAGTTTCCAGCTTCCACGTAAGTTAGATGGCACCAACATGTGGTCTAATCATAACTGGTCTGGCATAAATATCTTTATGTAACGGGAAACATAGATTACAATTCAAATATAAAAACATATATTGCAGTAAGGCTCTCAGGCATTCTGTATTGCTTTCATCTATTTATTCTCCTGTAGATCGACTTTTCTAATTATATCTGAGTCAGCAAACACGTAGCCTAGCATCATTTACTCTTCCCTTCTCTTTTGCATCTTTTGTTGGGGAAGTAACCTCCTTAAATGTAAATATGACAATTATTCACCTCAATGATACATTAATTCATTTTAATTTATTAATAAACCCCTGGACTGTAATATTTCAGATCTGTTTGAGCAAGATTTCTGCTCATGTCCAAACCTTTGTGCACATTCAAAATATATCTCATCTATACTCTCTGAGATTTGAAGGAGTCGTGATATTTTGAGAAAAATAAAGTGATTATAGGCTATTACAAGAATAAAGTCACAATATTTCAGAAAATAATCTACCTGTACCATAGTCTGCTGTGCATTACGTGATATCTCTGCTGATACGGTAGATCTCAGACGGTCTGACAGACTCAGAGCCCCGTTTGAGACTCTGGTCTCTGAATGAGACAAAGTTTAGGGAAGTGGCTGAACGCTGCTCTACAGCAGAGGTGGAAACCTAAAACTACGGCAGAAATTTTAAATGATTTAAATGAAACTTATAATGTGTGGTCTACATGTGATACTGAGCCGCCCCCTATACCTATACTTTAACCACGCCCGCTTACTCAGGCCACGCCCCTTTTCATAACATTTGAACCGTTTAGTTGAGTCTTGTGTGAGGTGTCATTGAACTCGCAGAGACTTCCTTATTCATTGGTGATGGTTTGGCCCGCCCCTTGAGCTTAAGCCACGCCCCCTTTCATAAATGCTGACCCGTTTAAGGTAGAGTCTTATGTGAGGTATCAATGAACTCAGCAGAGACTTCCTTTTTAATTGGTGATGGTTTGATCCACCCCCTATAATTTAGCCACGGCCCCTTTTCACAGCTAATGAACTGTATGACATAGAGTCTTGTGTGAGGTATCGTTGATCTCGGCAGGGAGTTCCCTTTTCGTTGGAGATGATTTGAGGTGTCTGAGTGCCGCGCAAATGCACGGTCGCAAGGAGCGGTGTCCGCCAGTATCCCTGACGCGCGCAGAGGCGCGAGGGCCCGTCCATTGCTGCTTGCAGCTTTAATTTCGCTTATCATTCTAATTCTATTATTAATGGAAAGTAGACCTAAGGGTGTCATGGCGCCCCCAACACATTTGACACCCTAGGCAATCGCCTAGTTCGCCTATAGCAATCGCCGGCCCTGTGTGCATATTATTATGTATCTGTGTATATTATTTCACCGGTGTTGTCTTGTTTCGGTGACTTGTTTCTCTGGTTTTGTTCGTGTGTGTGTGTGTGTGTGTGTGTGTGTGTGTGTGTGTGTGTGTGTGTGTGTGTGTGTTTCTGTGTGTTTCTGTGTGTCTGTGTGTGTGTTTGTGTGCATGTGTGTGTGTCTGTCTGTGTGTATGTGTGTGTGTTTTTGTGTTTCTGTGTGTCTGTCTGTGTGTTTGTGTGTATATGTGTGTGTGTGTGTGTGTCTGTGTGTGTGTATGTGTGTGTCTTTGTAGGTGTGTGTATGTTAATGTGTCTGTGTGTGTGTGTTTGTGTGCATGTGTGTGTGCATGTATGTGTGTGCATGTGTGTGTGCATGTATGTGTGTGTGTGTGTGTGTGTGTGTGTGTGTGTGTGTGTGTGTGTGTGTGTGTGTGTGTGCAGCTCTTTCTTCCAGTGTTTAGTGTATCTACCTCTCAGTTTTACTGTTACATCAATTATACTTTTTTTCATAACTTATTTTGTGTATAAGTACTCTGTCTTGTATGTAAATAAATATATGAATTTGATTTGAAATAAAGTGTTTGAGAGTTCCTGTTTCCAATTTCAGAGACGACAACAGAACACAGGAACAGGAATCAGATATTAAAATATAATTAAAATATATTATTAATATATTGTTGATATTAACATAAACAGAACAAAGACTTATCTTGCGTTGTAGTCTCCTCGTGGTATAACGTGGTTATGTAACAAAGTTTCTGAAAGACGGAAGTTACTGGAAACCAGCAACTGTAAAGTGTGTATGAAGACCCGTCAGCCTCTGTGGTTTTAGACTCGTGTAAAGGACATTGATTACTGGATAGAGAGCTGATGCTGCAAAGTTTCCTCTGATGATGAGATAAATAATTCATGTTTGATAAAAACAGAAAAAGAGCAGCTGCTGATGAGGGTTGGCATGGCGATCTGACGGCCTTGAAGGAGCTGAGGGGATAACATTTCACTGGAACTGTACTTCTACCATTTCATGTGACAAATTAAATTGACACATTCACATTTTACTCTCAAAACATCACAATTTACACAGACACACACACACACACACATACACACAAACACACACACATAAAGTAATAGTTAACATAAAGTTACATTAATTCCTCCGCTCTGAATAGTTACTTTGGAGTTTCTTAAATGACTCATTAAAGGAGTGGGGGGGGACTCGCTTGAGGCTGCTGCATGTCATGGTGAGTCTTGATTGGCTGTTACACATCTAACATCTACCAACCAGATAGTGTTGTGGGCGGGACATGAAGTGAGACCAGTGGTGAGTGAAACAGGAGCAGAGGGAGAGACTCAGAGCTGTAGCTGAGACAAAGTACAACACCTTTTATTTCATTAACTTTATAATAAAACACAGATACAGATCATCTGCAAACTGCCAAATATGGGACAGAGCCTTTCCAGCTGCTGCTCCACGATGGTGGAAGCTGCTGCCTTCACATATCAGATGGTCTCCCTCCATTTCAGAAAATCATTTGTCAATGCAAATCAAACCAGCTATTAGGCTAACTGAAATAAAACCATGCCAATCTCTAGGTATGGTGAAGGGTATGTGATGATGTGGGGGTATGGTGAAGGGTATGTGATGATGTGGGGTATGGTGAAGGGTATGTGATGATGTGGGGTATGGTGAAGGGTATGTGATGATGTGGGGTATGGTGAAGGTTATGTGATGATGTGGGGTATGGTGAAGGGTATGTGATGATGTGGGGTATGGTGAAGGGTATGTGATGATGTGGGGTATGGTGATGACTTATGCCCCCTGTATTTTAAGGAAGAACATTTATTCATTTATGATACATTATTCATTCACAAAGACAATTGGTGTCCTTAAAGGTTGGATTTTTCCTCATTTTTTAATTAAGGCATCAAGATTAATTTCCAAACGATGATTTTTTTATTCCTCTTTTTAGTCAACTTTAGCATGGGTTCATAAACTTATGAGTGCCACTGTATATCTCGGATAGAATCACATTTATTATACAGCAGTTTGGTCAGATTAATGTGTGTTTAAATGTGTTCCAGAAATAAACTTTATTTACTGAATGTTAATATAAGAAACATTTTACACACCCAGAGATATGTTGCTTATAATAATTAATCAGAAATCACAATCAAAACAGTTTTATTGTTTATTTATAATGTTTTTTATACAGACGATAGATTATAGATATAGACCAAGATATAATAACAAGTTTATAACACTGACAACACTGCAAGATACAACTATTATAAATGCATTAAAGACAATTCATATTCCTTCATATAGAATATACAACATCACATAATCTTTAGATTTAAAATAAAATATCTGGAACACACACACACAGACACACACACACAGACACACACACACACACACATAGACACTCACACACTCACACACAGACACACACACACAGACACACACACACAGACACACACAC
>NC_050182.1:2366956-2369456 GCF_008315115.2 Sander lucioperca | reverse complement strand
ACATTTTTTCTTTTGAGCTGCTGTAGCACAGGAATTTCCCCAGCGTGGGATTAATAAAGTCTATCTTATCTTAATATATGTATATATACCTTTACTGAATACTTTCAGCAGGCCTGAGCAATGTGTGTGTCTCTGTGTGCGTGTGTGTGTTTGTCTGTGCGTGCGTGTGTGTGTGCAGCTGTAACACACACACACACTATTTTTTTTCTTATTCATCACACAGATCCTTCGTCTACTCTACTAAAATAATCAGTGAAACACCTCAGCTCACCTCTTGTTCCCCGTCCCGTCCCACGGCTGTCTGATCCAGACCTGCTGCTCTCTTCCTGCAAACACAACACCATGATCACAATAACAACACAACACCATGATCACAATAACAACACAACACCATGATCACAATAACAACACAACACAATGATCACAATAACAACACAACACCATGATCACAATAACAACACAACACCATGATCACAATAACAACACAACACAATGATCACAATAACAACACAACACCATGATCACAATAACAACACAACACCATGATCACAATAACAACACAACACCATGACCACAATAACAACACAACACCATGATCACAATAACAACACAACATCATGATCACAATAACAACACAACACCATGCTACAGCATTCTGTGTAGGAATTCACCATAGATATAATTATTAGCGATGTCACGATTCCCAAAATCAACGATTGATTTGATTTTCGATTTTAACATTTCTTTTGTTTCCGTAACTCACAGCTAAAACACACTGGACGCGGAAGCACAGTGAATAGCTGCGAAGGCTGAATTTGTGCCTGTGTGTGCGTGCGTGTGTGTGTGTGTGTGTGTGTGTGTGTGTGCGCGTGTGTGTGCGTGTGTGTGTGTGTGTGTGTGTGTGTGTGTGTGTGTGTGTGTGATTTATTAAACTACCTTTTGATGATGCAGACGACCAGAATAACAGCGAAGAGAACCAGCAGGACCCCGACCACCAGACCAACGATCAGAGGGTTACCTCCTCCTCCTCCTGGGTTACCTCCTCCTCCTCCTGGGTTATCTCCTCCTGGGTTACCTCCTCCTCCTCCTGGGTTAACTCCTCCTGGGTTACCTCCTGTAGAACACATCAGACATTATCAGGAGGCAGGGGCGTCGGACTGGGGGGAAAAAGGGGACTGAGTACCCAGGGCCCTCATGTGAGGAGGGCCCAAAAAGATGCTAGAATGAATAGCTGTGGATGCGGGGAGGGGCCCATAGAAAATGCCTTTCTACAGGGCCCAGAATTTGGTGCTACGCCCCTGTCAGGAGATGTTAAAATACACCTCATCTTGTTTTTGGCTGTTGTCCGTGTTTTCAACTTCAACTGTCACCCTTTTTATTTGCTCTTTAGGTAAGTTCACTGGGACATTTTAGTCTAGTTTAGTTCTAGTCTACTTCAGTGGTCTGGCAACCAAGATAGCTACCGTTAGCGTTAGTTGTTAACTTAAAGGGAAAGTCTGCAGACTTTCTGTCCTCCCGTACATGCAGATGGACGTCTCCAGGACCTGAAGGCCTGTGTTTATCCGCCGGTAAAACTCCCGTTGGATGACTCGCTCCAGAAGGGTTGAACATCAGCTACTTTCCCTCTTTAGCATTTAGCTTAGCACGGCGCCATAGCAACCATAAACAACACTGGCTTGGCTGCGTCATCTTCCTCAGCTCCGCCCTCTCGCCAAAATATCTGCAAGGGCTCCTGCAGACTGCCTGCGTGGCGTGAGCGTGGCGTGAGCGTGGCGTGAACGTGGCGTGAGCGTGCCGTGTCAGCTGCGTGGCGTTTTCTATGTCTTTCCACACCAGAAAGGTGTCTGCTGCTAGCCTTGTCTGGACACATGGATGTTTCTCATAAACATAAACATAAATATATTCTGATCTGATTACAGCAGAGACAACGTCAACAAAATAGACTCCAGAATATTTCCTTCTGTATTGACAGGTGCAATATTTGAAAATCGATAATTATTATTATTTTAAATGACATTTATATCAAAACCTCGAGACTTTCAAACATCAACATGTCATTTATTAAATGTATTTGTGTCAAAATGACATATAAACATCTTTTCGTATTCTATGTTGTCTGGAAACGCTTCCAACACGCTGGCGTGTCGCGTGAAAAATAGGTGTCGGTTCTATTTCTAGCATGTACGTGTTTTCTGAGAGGTGCGTGTCACGCAGGCAGTGTGCACGCTCTCACCTGTTACCATGGGAGCCCAAATATAAACGGACACGCCACGCAGCTGACACGCTCACACCACGCAGCCAGTGTTCAGGAGGCCCAACAATCTAACATGTTAGCTTTAGCAGATGTTCACAGACTGTTCTGCTGCAAAACAAGCTGCCAAATAAACCAAACACTGCAGGTTTAAGGTGGTTTAGATTCAGTTTGTAGTTTATATAGACGACTTGTTGAGTTTGGATCTGGTCTGAAAATGTTTTCAGATAAAAACGGATCAAACTAACC
>NC_050182.1:2359456-2361956 GCF_008315115.2 Sander lucioperca | reverse complement strand
ACCCCGTGAGTTCCATTCATACATTCTGGTCGGTGTTTACATCTCACCGCAGGCCAACGTGACAGACAGTGGAGATGGTTGTGGACTTCAGAAAGAACCCAGCCCCACCTGCCCCCATCACCCTCTGTGGCTCCACAATTGACACTGTGGAGTCTTTCCGCTTCCTGGGAACTACCATCTCCCAGGACCTCAAGTGGGAGCTGAACATCAGCTCCCTCGTCAAGAAAGCACAACAGCCGAAGAAATTCAACCTGCCAAAGACAATGATGGTGCACTTCTACACAGCCATCATTGAGTCCATCCTCACATCGTCCATCACCATCTGGTACGCTGCTGCCACTGCCAAGGACAAGGGCAGGCTGCAGCGTGTCATTCGGTCAGCTGAGAAGGTGATTGGCTGCAATCTGCCGCCGCTCCAGGACCTTTACGCCACCAGGACTCTGAAGCGTGCTGGAAAGATTGTGGCTGACCCCTCCCACCCCGGACACAAGCTCTTTGAGTCACTCTCCTCTGGCAGGAGGATGAGGTCCATCAGGACCAAAACCTCACGCCACATAATCAGTTTTTTCCCCTCCGCCACTAGCCTTCTAAACAAGGCCCGGAATCCATCCTGACTCTCTCCACACCCCACCTCTGGCTCCTCATGCCACTGTACCTACTCTGCTGTAGCGTCCCTTTTCACTACTGTTTAACTTATTTTACTATTTATTAAAATTTATTTTATCGTTATTAATACATACTGTGTGTATATGTTTATACTTATATTGTTTATCTCTTTTTATCCTTCTTATATTTGAATGTGTGACATGCTCCAACAACACCATGACAAATTCCTCGTATGTGCAACGTACTTGGCAATAAAGCCCTTTCTGATTCTGATTCTGATTCTGGTGTGTGTGTGTGTGTGTGTGTGTGTGTGTGTGTGTGTGTGTGTGTGTGTACCAAATAAATAATCCTAATACCTAAATTATAATCTGATAACATAAACAATAACAAGACTCTGAGCCCACTGGGCCAAAGAAGTACTTTAATGTTTTGTGTTTAGAGTTGATGATAATACTAGTGTACTTTTACTGCAGTAAATGATGAGAGTACTTCCTCCATCTCTGGTTACTTTCCTCTCTTTTATCTCACTGATCTCACTTCCCTTCATGTGTCTTTTTCTCAACGTGTGTGATTATAATCTGCTTCAGTCTGCATGTTTCTGCACCAACAGGACACAGAGATGTCTTCCAGCTTCTTTATTCTGAACCACAACATGAACTAAAGTTAAACTGGCAGAACAGAGCCCAGAAACACCACTCTGAGACAGGCCACGTTACAATCAAGTTCACTTTTAATGGAACTGGCTCCAGAGGTGGAATCTTACTAAGTACATCTACTGTGTGTGCACACACACACACACACACACACATGCGCACAAACACACGCACATACGCACACACACACACACGCACACACACTTAGAAACACATGCACACACACCCACACATACACGAGCACACCCACAAATACACACACACACAGACACAATGGAAGCCAGACTTCCCGTTTAGCACCATCTTAAAAAAACTACAAATATTACATCATTATATTCCACATCTCTCAAACATTCTGAGTATTATTCAACTTCAAAAACACACAAACAGACACACATAGACACACAGACACACACACACACACACACACACACAGACACATAGACACACACTCACACAAACACACAGACACACACACACACACACACACACACACACATAGACACACATTTGAATTCTTTTATTTGGATCTGAAAGGCATCGCAAGAAAACATACAAGATCCAAATACTATGAGAAGCGTTATTGACAAGGTGACAGGCCTACATGGACACATACTTTACAAGTCTTTCATGTATAATACTCCACACATGAAGGGTAAACAAAGCATATCCATCTCCATATCTGCATGCTCCCTATGATGGCTGAAACAGAGTCCTTCCAACAAAGTCTTTTTGCCTCCTTTTTTTGCAGCCCCCCTACCTGCATCCCCCTGACCACATCACGCACACACACTTAGATACACATGCACACACACACACACACACACACACACACACACATGTACGCACACACACACACACACACACACACACACACAGACTGACACACACACACACACACACACACCACACACACATGCATACGCATACACACATACACAGAAACAAACACGCACACAATTGAAGCCAGACTTCCCGTATTGCATCATCTTAAAAAAAACTAATATTACATCATTATATTCCACATCTCTCAAACATTCTGGGTATTATTCAACTTTTCATTAACATTCATACTAATTAAAGCCATTCCCACTTTTTCAACTATTCTCACTACTTCACCTTCTTCTTACACAATCCAAGCGTCAGCCTTTCAACACAGAGTAAAGATCTGAAGACTTCTCCCCCCACTGACTGTGTCCATGTTGGGACTCTGATCTTACCTGTCAGGACCAACATGACGG
>NC_050182.1:2344456-2349456 GCF_008315115.2 Sander lucioperca | reverse complement strand
TAAAGGTAAATAAACGGCCAGTGACGATTTCTGCTTCACAATGTTGAACAATAAAATAAAATAACAAAATGGTTTCCTTTTTAGTCAAATGATTATTCCATTTTCAATTGTTTAAACAAGACAATAATGTATTAGGAAATGGTGAGTTATTGACAACAATGCCTCATCAATTTAGTCAAGTTCAACAGGCAACAGATTTTTATAATGTATGTTCAGGAGTTCTCGGAAGTCATTCCTGACCAAATCCCTGAGTGTTTTTTAATGCAAAATCCATAGTTTCAATGAAATCCTCGGTTTTTTTCAGAACTAGCAACCGCAGGCAATTAATGCATGTGTTTGCGGTGGGTAAATGACGGCCTTGTCTGAGGGGCAGCTCATGGAGAAAATCTACTGAAGGTCATGGGGAGAAGCCCAGGGGTGGAATTGAATTTGCTCCCATCGCAAAGGCCAGGATACCCCCAAGTTGTAAGGGTCCCTCTTGCTCTGAAAAAGAAATACACCAAAGAACACCAAAAAAGAAATTAAACCTAGCATGTTTTAAAAAGGAGGGAAAGACAAAGACAGACAGAAGGGCATATGAAAAGATTTTTATTCCATAACTAGCAATAATACTTACCCTCAACATCCAGCAGGTAGTCCCTCCAAAATGCAGCTGTGAGTGGGGATGGCTCGTGACAAAACTGCGGTCTGAAAGCATCTGGCTGCATTCTTATTGCATCAAGAACACCAAGGGTCTTCATCCTCTCCCTGAATCTGTAAAAATGTAACATGAGAAGATACAAATATCTGTTTTCAAACTGGATAAATTATCACACAGCACATGAAAGGGATGACTTACAAGGCAGTTCAGTGTTTTTGATTATGCAAAAAGGCCTCGTCATTGACAACTATCTAAAACGTGATGTTCTTTAAGTTATTTTATATGATACATGCAAGCCTTTATTCGGAGCGTTTGTAAGGTTGCACACTGGCTTTTAAAAATATATGTTGAAATCTTTCATTATTCTTAACCCTTGTAAGGTGTTCGGGTCTGTGCGACCCGTTTTCAATGTTTGCTAAAAGAAAAATGATGCTATTTATTATTTATTCTAACTCAAATTCACTGGCCTTGGCTCATTTTCGTTGAAGAACATAAAAAATAACTTATTTTCAATGACTGCACACGGTACACAGCTCCCCCCCCTACACATAACTATTACATATGAGGTGTTCGGGTCTACTGGACCCGAGTGTAATTATTACAGTGTAATAATTGTAGGTGCTATGAAACTTAACTGTGTCCTCCTCCTAATTGGGCCTGCTGTGTGTGTGTTTTGTGTGTGCGTGTGTGTGTGTGTGCGTCTCTTTGTGTGTCTGTTCGTCTGTATGTGTGCGTGTCTGAGTGTAGGTGCTATGAAACTATGTTGTCTTTCTGCACCTGCTATTCCCACACAAAGTTACAAAATTGTTACATTTCAAGCACTTTCACCTGTTCTGATTAAGTTCTAAGAAATAAGCACCAATAATGATCAAAAATCTTGTTTCTGTTTTATTTTTACCTTTTTTTATAATTGAATTTCCTTGTTTACTCACAAAAAACGAATATGATCATATGATCTCACAAGAGTAAATGGCAAATATGAACCATAAAGGATGTATATATCATTGGTAATTGAGCTTAAGTAAACCTCTGTTAAGTATTTTTACATAAATTGTTATGTCTGTATTGATTTAAAAGCCTAATAATGTGGTGGGTAAACCAGACCCGGGAACATTGGCTCTGTAACAAAAATATGAACACCGTAGAAGGGTTAATTATGTTTGCTAAAAAATGGAGTTACACAAACCTTTGAAGTGCTCCACTGACTCGATGAACCACCTGAAACATGATGATATCCTCCACCAAGAGATCTTTGTCTTCTATGCGTTTCAAAGTCCTTAGACACCCAGCATTGGCCAGATAATCTGTAATAAATCATTGTATAGATAGATTAAACAAACTGTTCTTTCCTGGAGGCCAGGCCATGTGATGATGAAATTACGTGATGCATGAATTTATATGAATAACAACTTTTATTTAACTACTTCAGTTCCAGTAGTATACTGAGCACTGACCAAGCCTGGTGTAAACATTCAAATGAAAGTCAGAAACTAATCACACAAACTAAAGTGCAGATTGCAGAAATATAAAAACAAATATGTGGCTTTACCACACTTAGTAGTATTTAGATTATTATTCACTGTAATAAACATATGTAAACATGTGGATTGCACTTTTTAATATTTATAATAATAATAATAATAATAATAAGGGACTGTTCATTATTTAATTAAGGGGCCACCGGAGGAGTTTTGTGGCCTCCAACCTAAAAAGACGTGACCCTCCTCTCGTCAGTAATAATTTTCCTATGACCCTCCAAAACAATTTGAAAAAAAGGAATGACCCTTCCCTTGCGTGCAAGTTTGCACTTAAAGAAGTACAGATACCATTTGATTTTTACAGCCATGATGTACAGGAGTTAACCTCTGCATTCTCATCTTACACATCCCACTCCTCTGTTATGGTGTGGGGGCCATTTCAGTAGATTTACTCACTAACATTGTTGTGGAAACACAATAAGCATGGAAACTAAATGCACTTCATGCATTACTGCATTACTTCAAATACTAAGTTACTCCTCTAGTAAACTAGTATTCATATGAAATAAAACAATAAAACATTGAGACCATTCAGCAAAGGACGCTGGGAAATAACCAATTCAACACTGGTTGCTATGGACTCGTCACTAGGCTTCGTCAGTCGTTGTATATTTTAGCACATAGGTAAAGCTGCCAAAGCTGAACATTATATTCCAAAACACATATGTTTATTTTTAAAGTTTTTAAGTTACATTGTAACAATTTAACAATTCGCCCTTATGAAATCCAATCGCGGCACGGCTGTTTTGGAACGCAATAGACAGACGCTTAAATTCAACTAAAATGTAACAGTGAACAATCAGTGTTGGACCTCCAGTCTGTTGAGATGCCTCTCCAAACGCAGAAACCAAGCGCAGTCACACCATAAAACGTTAAGACACGTTGAGAAAAAAGATCTGTATTTTGCCGTAATCCAATGACACGAAAAAAGTAATCCACAGCGATCAGGAGATCCACAAACAGAGTCACGGTGTATCCAGCAAGGCCGATACGAGCGTCACATTCACCAGCCAGCTCCAAACAGGTGAACGAGGCCTCTCCACTTCACCGTTTAAACAAAGTGGAATAAACGTATAAAACTCCAAATCTACACAAAACCCGCAATCAATTAGTAAGCTGACATCACATTTATATACATGGCATTTAGGAAACCTTTATTGCAAGGTTGGCACGGCAAGATATCCAGACTAGTGCAACAGTAACTTTCGTATTTTTGCGTCCTGCTGCTCCCATCGTCAGCCAGGTAATATTTTTTTACTAAAGCAGTATATGAACTCTGATATATTACCTACCACCATTTAGTTGTTCTGTGTTATTTAAGATATTTATAAAATATCTGGTCGTAATTATTCCACTAATTTTTTAAACAATGCAATTACCCGTTTGAGCAACCAGGGGGGCAGTGCTCCTCCTGCCCCCCCAGCAAACTCCTCGAATACGGTCAGACCATCTGCTAGGGGGCCGAGACTGAGAGCTACATGGATAAATATGCACCAAACAAGCCACTTTGAAATTTTGCTCTTTTCATGAATAAAAAAGTTGGGTGACCCCCCCACCCAGACTAAAAAATGTTGGTTGACCCTCCCCTCAGCAAAATATAAAAAGACATGACCCTCCCCTATTTTCCTCCGGTGGTCCATTCCATAAATACCGAACGGTCCCTAATAATAATAATAATAATACATTTTATTTATATAGCGCTTTTCATGGTACTCAAAGACACACACAGATAGGTTAAACATCGTCACCCAGTCAGATGATTGCAACTCAGCTAGCTAGCCAGCCGATGCTAGAGCTTTCTCATTTAACGCTATCTTTGCTGTAAACAGCCTACTCTGATGTCTCCTTACCCAAAGATAGGCGAAATCCAAGAAACGCAGAACTACACTGTAATAAGCTGCGCATTGAATAGCAAATTACAATGTGTTTGAAATGGAATAACAGGAGTGCAGCAATGGGTACTATAACTACCAATATGCTTCCATAACTGCTGCTGCTAGCTGCTAGCTTTTTCTCCTAGTCAAAGTCAAATGTATTTGTACAGTAAAATATCACATACTGTGGTTAATCAAAGGGCTTGACAGATACTGTGTCTTCTCTCTCATGTAACAGCAGATTTAATTCTGAAACCTGATTTCTGAAATTATTTCACACAGCTTGCTCAAACTTGCTTGATCATATTAACTAGCACTAGTGGAGATATTGCAGTGTTTTCAATGGAAAATGGCTGTATTGTATCTGGGTAGCAACTAGCTAGCGGCGCTAACGTCACGACCATGCTAACATGAATTTGGGGGGGACACTGCAGATAGGATGACGTTAATAAAAAAGGGTCCTTGGCTATTCTTTAATCAACTTACCTCTTTCTGGATTTCGACGACGATCCACCGAAATGCTGTCTTGTCTGGTAACGGGGTCCACCGTGTTCCATTGAACTAGCTAGAAGTAGCTAGTAGCGCTAGCTCTGGAGCCAGGTCTGACTGGATTTGCAGTTCCACTTCGAATCAGAGCTCTGTTGGACTTGATTTAATTGTCGAGACATCGTTGACAATAGCTCACCATTTCTCTCTCTCACATATACTACTATACTCTCTCACATATACTACTATACTCTCTCACATATACTACTATACTCTCACATACACTACTATACTCTCTCACATATACTACTATACTCTCACATACACTACTATACTCTCTCACATACACTACTATACTCTCTCACATATACTACTATACTCTCACATACACTACTATACTCTCTCACATATACTACTATACTCTCTCACATATACTACTATACTCTCTCACATATACTACTA
>NC_050182.1:2331956-2334456 GCF_008315115.2 Sander lucioperca | reverse complement strand
TTGTTATGGTGACAGGCCTAGATCTGATAATTAATTTCACTTGTGAAGACCGTCATATGGAACCATCCACATTATTTCGGGGCAGTTCTGTTGAAAGAAACCCATATTTCAGATATAGAAACTTTGAAAACGGGTCAAATTTGACGATGTTAATATAAGAAGATATATAAATATTGACTAAATGACCTTAGACCTCAGGAAGTTTAAGTGAGAAGGTTTTGTCTCACCAGTTTAGCGACCCATCCAGATCCACAGGCCACGTCCAGAACCAGAACCTCCTCACGACTCCCAGAGAAGTTGGCATTCAGGAAGTCTACCGTCTGATGTGGCGCTCTGTAGTCCATCAGGACGCTATCCTGTTTTAAAAAGAAAGGTGTAAACTGTTCTGTGCACATGAGACGTTGTTAGTTACGTAGGCTTGAGACAACACACGTGATGTAAGTGGGATTGTTATGTCGACTGCACACTCTAGTTTTATCACATCTTGACTACTGCCCAATGATATGGTCAAGTGCTGCAAAGAAAGATCTAGGAAAACTGCAGCTGGTTCAGAACAGAGCAGCTTGTCTTGCCCTTCAATGTCTAATGTAAACAACATGCATGTTAAACTCTCCTGGTTGAAAGTTGCGGAGAGACTTTCAGCATCACTCCTGGCTTTTGTTAGAAACATGAATGAATTAAACATTCCTAATTGTTTGTATAGTCAACTTACATTTAGCTCTAACACACATAAATACTCCACTAGACATGCCACTAGAGGTCTTTTTAAAGTTCCTAGAGCCCAAACACAATCAATGCAACGTACAGTATTGTATCGAGGGATGGTTGCTTGGAACTCACTTCCAGCAGAGATTGCCAACGCGCCTAATATATAAAGTTCAAAAAACAAGTAAAGGATCATCTAAGGGCTGTAACCATATTTTTGTACTTAGTTTATGTATAGGAATATTGATATGTAAACAAAGATGTTGTAAGATTACATTTTTACTATGTTCTGTGTTTATGTATTTTATGTGATATCATATATTATTATCAGCATACATGGAAAGGAATATGTATATCTGCAAGGAAAAGAATACTAGCTATACTGCTCTTATTTTTATATTCTATGACTGTTTTGTCTGAAAATGTCTTATTTTCAGAACATAAAATGTAGTTTTATGTTCTGTGTGGACCCCAGGAAGAGTAGCTGATGTTCTGCATCAGCTAATGGGGATCCTAGTAAAATCAAATCTCCATGTCCATCCTGCCTGCACCATGTAACCTACAGTAGTTACTAGTAGTTACTGCTTCCCTGCAACAAGAAGGCTCATTGATTGTGATTGCCCGGCTATTGGTGTCATATGCCAAAAAAGTGACTGACGTCCACACGTTCCACCAAAACAAGTTCCTTCCTGAGACTATTTAGCAGAGGCACCGTGGCTCCGTCCGGAGCTTAGCCCCGCCCAAGACGATTGTGATTGGTTTAAAGAAATGCCAATGAACCAGAGCAGGTTGTTCTCCCATCCAGGAATGCTGTGTGGACTAGTCAGACCTTCCTCCACAGAGCTGTGGAGGAGGGTCTGGACATGCGAGACTATGCGAGGTTATATGCAAACACCCTTCATATTTGAATTTGAGAAGATATGTTAAAATGCCCTCAGACTTCTGAGGATTAATTAAGTAGCTTTTTGTACAAATTGGTTAATGAGAACTGGATCAGGGAAGATGAGTTTCTGTCCACTGACCTGTTCGTACGTCTCGGCCCATTGGTCGTAGAACTTCATCATCTGCTGCAGATTAACGTCTCTGCTGGACTTGAGAAAGGTCTTCACATCGTTTACGGTTCTGCTGCCGTCTGACATGATGAGGACACAACTTCAAACCTGCCGGAGGGGAAACATTCACCATCTACTTAACATGTGGACAACACTGGAATGCAGGTAAGATATAAGATAAGATATAAGATGAGACATAAGATAAGATATAAGATATAAGATAAGATATAAGATAAGATATACATTATTGTCCCCAAAGGGGAATTTGTTTTGGACTGTCTCCATTCTGCAGCTTTACAAAGACAACACAAAATTCAGAAAATAAGCATCTCTCAACACATACTCTCATGCAACACAAAACATGCTCTCATATACATTAGACAGGTACCTATATAGTAATACTCTCATATACATTAGACAGGTACCTATATAGTAATACTCTCATATACATTAGACAGGTACCTATATAGTAATACTCTCATATACATTAGACAGGTACCTATATAGTAATACTCTCATATACATTAGACAGGTATCTATATAGTAATACTCTCATATACATTAGACAGGTACCTATATAGTAATACTCTCATATACATTAGACAGGTACCTATATAGTAATACTCTCATATACATTAGACAGGTACCTATATAGTAATACTCTCATATACATTAGACAGGTACCTATATAGTAATACTCTCATATACATTAGACAGGTACCTATATAGTAATACTCTCATAT
>NC_050182.1:2286956-2321956 GCF_008315115.2 Sander lucioperca | reverse complement strand
AGATCCACAGGCCACGTCCAGAACCAGAACCTCCTCACGACTCCCAGAGAAGTTGGCATTCAGGAAGCCTGCCGTGTGATGTGGCGCTCTGTAGTCCATCAGGACGCTATCCTGTTTTAAAAAGAAAGGTGTAAACTGTTCTGTGCACATGAGACGTTGTTAGTTACGTAGGCTTGAGAGAACACACGTGATGTAAGTGGGATTGTTATGTCGACTGCACACTCTAGTTTTATCACATCTTGACTACTGCCCAATGATATGGTCAAGTGCTGCAAAGAAAGATCTAGGAAAACTGCAGCTGGTTCAGAACAGAGCAGCTTGTCTTGCCCTTCAATGTCTAATGTAAACAACATGCATGTTAAACTCTCCTGGTTGAAAGTTGCGGAGAGACTTTCAGCATCACTCCTGGCTTTTGTTAGAAACATGAATGAATTAAAAATTCCTAATTGTTTGTATAGTCAACTTACATTTAGCTCTAACACACATACATACTCCACTAGACATGCCACTAGAGGTCTTTTTAAAGTTCCTAGAGCCCAAACACAATCAATGCAACGTACAGTATTGTATCGAGGGATGGTTGCTTGGAACTCACTTCCAGCAGAGATTGCCAACGCGCCTAATATATAAAGTTCAAAAAACAAGTAAAGGATCATCTAAGGGCCCTAAGACTGTAACCATATTTTTGTACTTAGTTTATGTATAGGAATATTGATATGTAAACAAAGATGTTGTAAGATTACATTTTTACTATGTTCTGTGTTTATGTATTTTATGTGATATCATATATTATTATCAGCATACATGGAAAGGAATATGTATATCTGCAAGGAAAAGAATACTAGCTATACTGCTCTTATTTTTATATTCTATGACTGTTTTGTCTGAAAATGTCTTATTTTCAGAACATAAAATGTAGTTTTATGTTCTGTGTGGACCCCAGGAAGAGTAGCTGATGTTCTGCATCAGCTAATGGGGATCCTAATAAAATCAAATCTCCATGTCCATCCTGCCTGCACCATGTAACCTACAGTAGTTACTAGTAGTTACTGCTTCCCTGCAACAAGAAGGCTCATTGGTTGTGATTGCCCGGCTATTGGTGTCATATGCCAAAAAAGTGACTGACATACACATGTTCCACCAAAACAAGTTCCTTCCTGAGACAATTTAGCAGAGGCACCGTGGCTCCGTCCGGAGCTTAGCCCCGCCCAAGACGATTGTGATTGGTTTAAAGAAATGCCAATGAACCAGAGCAGGTTGTTCTCCCATCCAGGAATGCTGGGTGGACTAGTCAGACCTTCCTCCACAGAGCTGTGGAGGAAGGTCTGGACATGAGAGACTATGCGAGGTTATATGCAAACACCCTTCATATTTGAATTTGACAAGATATGTTAAAATGCCCTCAGACTTCTGAGGATTAATTAAGTAGCTTTTTTGTACAAATTGGTTAATGAGAACTGGATCAGGGAAAATGAGTTACTGTCCACTGACCTGTTCGTACGTCTCGGCCCATTGGTCGTAGAACTTCATCATCTGCTGCAGATTAACGTCTCTGCTGGACTTGAGAAAGGTCTTCACATCGTTTACGGTTCTGCTGCCGTCTGACATGATGAGGACACAACTTCAAACCTGCCGGAGGGGAAACATTTAGCATCTACTTAACATGTGGACAACACTGGAATGCAGGTAAATTATAAGATAAGATATAAGATAAGATATACATTATTGTCCCCAAAGGGGAATTTGTTTTGGACTCTCTCCATTCTGCAGCTTTACAAAGACAACACAAAATACAGAAAATAAGCATCTCTCAAAACATGCTCTCATATACATTAGACAGGTACCTATATAGTAATACTCTCATATACATTAGACAGGTACCTATATAGTAATACTCTCATATACATTAGACAGGTACCTATATAGTAATACTCTCATATACATTAGACAGGTACCTATATAGTAATACTCTCATATACATTAGACATGTACCTATATAGTAATACTCTCATATACATTAGACAGGTACCTATATAGTAATACTCTCTGTAAAAAACTGTTTACAATCTTCAAAACCATGGCTAACAAATGCGTAAAAAGCAGACGAAAGGAGAAAAAAGCTCCACTCTTTCTATTTTAGTTCATTATCTGACCATTGATAACTAACATTACCTACATTATTAAGTAATTTAATTCTGTAAAGAAATGCACATTTAAGATTTAAGAATATATTCTAATTTGCATAGTCATTGACCTTGTGAATTTGCATTGCTTATATACACTCTATACAATATAACCAAGGATGCCTGTTTTTAAACTCCCTAGCCTGACTTTCAGTCCACACTGCTGGCCAGACACACACACACACACACACACACACACACACACACACACACACACACACACACACACACACACACACACACACACACACACACACAGACACACACACACACACTCACACACACAGACACACACACACACACACACATATATCAGATAAGCTACTCTCACTTACCAGGTAACAGTAACGTTGTGGTTGATGGACTTTTGAAAACACCGCTACTTTAAAACTTTGTCCAAACTCTACCTGGTTGCGAGAAGGAAAGACCGCACAAAGAATGCAGCTTGTTGTTGCTTAGTAACGTTAAGTGACATCACGCCAGATCCAGGGCACGGCCACGGAAGCCCCAAAGGGCCAAATGTCAGTGCTTCACAACACAGACGGGGTGAATTTATGAATGAAAGTGACACAATGTTGTTACGTATCATCACGCTTTTGTAAGTGGGTATACGTAAATCCTTGACTTTTCCTAGTGGGTATACTCCGTATACCTGCGTATCACACTGATTTCCACATAACCTATGCAGTACACAATGACATGTTGAACAATCCAACAGCCCATGCATTGCACCACTAACATAACAAACAAGGTAACAATCTGTGCCCTGCAGCTACTATAAAAATGTTATCTGATTTCAGACATGTTAGTTTAGCCTTCAGGGACATTTAGTTTGTGGCGTCTTTCCCTCCAACGTCTCCGAGCACCGCGGCGCCTCGAGGCTTTGAGAGTCGCTGAACTGACGGAACCGGTTGAGCATGAACGTTGGCACGAGACGGTTGAAAGCGTGGGCGTATTTAGGAACGCCTTAAGAAGGAATTAAACACGTCAGCAAATTTAACACTTGGAGTCAATGTGTAGAAATAACAGAACAAATATAGATAATATATTCATTTAACGTATTCATTTTGACTGTCAGTTTCACCAGAACTTAGTAAGTTTCCTCTATCACTTTTTAATGGCGTTTTCCATCATTTTTTGGTCAGTTCTCAGTCAGTTTCTGGTCAGTTTTTCGTCAAAAACACACACACAGTCACACACACAGTCACACACACACACAGACACACACACAGTCACACACACACACAGACACACACAGACACACACACAGTCACACACACACACAGACACACACAGACACACACACACACACACATACACACACAGATAGTGTGTCTCACTATCTTTGTGGGGACCCGTCATTGACATAATGCATTCCCTAGCCCCTTACCCTAACCTTAACCATCACAACTAAATGCCTAACCTTAACCCTTACCCTCACCCTAACCATAACCTAATTTTAACCCTAATCCTAAAACCAAGTCTTAACCCTCAAACAGACCTTTAACCTTGTGGGGTCCAGCATTTTGGCCCCACAAAGCTGTCGGGACCCCACGAGTATTAGGGCTTCGACTTTTGCCCAAAAATCATATTCGAAGTTTGTTTGTTTATGAATATTAATATTCAAATATATTCGAATATTTATTAATAATATTTTGACCATTAAATGCCTTCAGTAAGGCTTATATTGGTTTCAAACTTGGTATATGTTCTGTCCACCAGGGGGCAGTGTATCAGTCAGTAGGCGTGCAATGATGATGTTAGAAGAAGAACACACTGCCACCACTGTTCTTTTTAAATTAAAAGTCAGACCCTGGATTAAACACAAACAATATGCTTTCAACAGGAAGGTCGGATATTTCACCGTAGCCTATGTAAGTGGTCTGATGTTCATACTTTTGCACTGGTGTGTGCGTCGAGCCGCGTGTGTGTGGGTGTGTGTGTGTGTGTGTGTGTGTGTGTGGAGTGTGTGTTGTGAGAGAGTGACGGTGATTACCGGTAGCTTCAGAGCGAGTAGTGACTCTATAATCTTAGTGAGAGAAACAAAGTGTCTCCTCTGTTCTTTCTGACCACGGTGGGAAATCTGTAGCAGGAGAAGTTAACCCTCTCCTTGATATCATGTTGTTATAGAGAAGGAGAACCAGGAGAAGTTAACCCTCTCCTTGATTTTACGTTGTTTATGGAGAAAGAGAACCAGGAAATGAGTCGGGGGAAATGCGCTACCAAGCCACGGCCGAGCGACGTGCTGAATCTGAATTGAAAACAAGGTTTACAAGCAAACACATTTACAAAAAAATAATGCCCATAACAGGTTCAAAATTCGAATATTAAGGGCTGCCTAATATTCGTTCGAATATCAATATTTTTTTTAATATTCGAATTATATTCGAATATCGAAGTTCGGCGTCAAAGCCCTAACGAGTATACTGGACTCCCGGTTTTTGGACCCCATGAATATAGTTAAACACAAACACACAGACACACACACACACACACACACACACACACACACACACACACACATATATCAGATAAGCTACTCTCACTTACCAGGTAACAGTAACGTTGTGGTTGACGGACTTTTGAAAACACCGCTACTTTAAAACTTTGTCTAAACTCTACCTGGTTGCGAGAAGGAAAGACCGCGCAAAGAATGCAGCTTGTTGTTGCTTAGTAACGTTAAGTGACATCACGCCAGATCCAGGGCACGGCCACGGACGTCCATAAAGGTCCAAATGTCGTGCTTCACAACACAAACGGGGTGAATTTATGAATGAAAGTGAGAAAGTTCTGTCACAACACAATGTTGTTACGTATCATAGCGATTTTGTAAGTGGGTATACGGAAATCCTTGACTTTTCCTAGTGGGTATACTCCGTATACCTGCGTATCACACTGATTTCCACATAACCTATGCAGTACACAATGACATGTTGAACAATCCAACAGCCCATGCATTGCACCACTAACATAACAAACAAGGTAACAATCTGTGCTCTGCAGCTACTATAAAAATGTTATCTGATTTCAGACATGTTAGTTTAGCCTTCAGGGACATTTAGTTTGTGGCGTCTTTCCCTCCAACGTCTCCGAGCACCGCGGCGCCTCGAGGCTTTGAGAGTCGCTGAACTGACGGAACCGGTTGAGCATGAACGTTGGCACGAGACGGTTGAAAGCGTGGGCGTATTTAGGAACGCCTTAAGAAGGAATTAAACACTTCAGCAAATTTAACAATTGGAGTCAATGTGTAGAAATAACAGAACAAATATAGATAATATATTCATTTAACGTATTCATTTTGACAGTCAGTTTCACCAGAACTTAGTAAGTTTCCTCTATCACTTTTTAATGGCGTTTTCCGTAATTTTTTGGTCCGTTTTCCGTCATTTTTTGGTCAGTTCTCAGTCAGTTTTCTTTCAGTTTTCTGCCAGTTTTTGTTCAAACACACACACACACAGACACACACACACACACACACACACACATAGTGCGTCTCACTATCTTTGTGGGGACCCGTCATTGACATAATGCATTCCCTAGCCCCTTACCCTAACCTTAACCATCACCACTAAATGCCTAACCTTAACCCTTACCCTCACCCTAACCATAACCTAATTCTAACCCTAATCCTAAAACCAAGTCTTAACCCTCAAACAGACCTTTAACCTTGTGGGGTCCAGCATTTTGGCCCCACAAAGCTGTCGGGACCCCACGAGTATACTGGACTCCCGGTGTTTGGACCCCACGAATATAGTTAAACACGAACACACAGACACACACACACACATATATCAGATAAGCTACTCTCACTTACCAGGTAACAGTAAAGTTGTGGTTGACGGACTTTTGAAAACACCGCTACTTTAAAACTTTGTCCAAACTCTACCTGGTTGCGAGAAGGAAAGACCGCACAAAGAATGCAGCTTGTTGTTGCTTAGTAACGTTAAGTGACATCACGCCAGATCCATGGCACGGCCACGGAAGCCCCAAAGGGCCAAATGTCAGTGCTTCACAACACAGACGGGGTGAATTTATGAATGAAAGTGACACAATGTTGTTACGTATCATCACGCTTTTGTAAGTGGGTATACGTAAATCCTTGACTTTTCCTAGTGGGTATACTCCGTATACCTGCGTATCACACTGATTTCCACATAACCTATGCAGTACACAATGACATGTTGAACAATCCAACAGCCCATGCATTGCACCACTAACATAACAAACAAGGTAACAATCTGTGCTCTGCAGCTGCTATAAAAATGTTATCTGATTTCAGACATGTTAGTTTAGGCTTCAGGGACATTTAGTTTGTGGCGTCTTTCCCTCCAACGTCTCCGAGCACCGCGGCGCCTCGAGGCTTTGAGAGTCGCTGAACTGACGGAACCGGTTGAGCATGAACGTTGGCACGAGACGGTTGAAAGCGTGGGCGTATTTAGCATTTAAATTTAACACTTGGAGTCAATGTGTAGAAATAACAGAACAAATATAGATAATATATTCATTTAACGTATTCATTTTGACAGTCAGTTTCACCAGAACTTAGTAAGTTTCCTCTATCACTTTTTAATGGCATTTTCAGTCAGTTTTTGGTCAGTTTTTAGTCAGACACACACACAATCACACACACACACACACACACACACACACACACATAGAGACACACACACAGTCACACACACACACACACACACACACAGTCACACACACACACACACACACACACACACACACACACACACACACACACACACACACATAGAGACACACACACACACACACTCACACACACACACACACACACAGACACAGATACCCACCCACACACACACACACACATACAGACACACACACACAGTCACACACACACACACACACACACACACACACACACACACACACACAGTCACACACACACATACACACACACACACACACACACACACAGTCACACATACACATACACACACATACAGACACACGCGCACACACACACAGTTTCCTCTATCACTTTTTAATGGCATTTTCAGTCAGTTTTCAGTCAATCAGTCAGTTTTCCGTCAGTTTTCAGTCAGTTTTTGGTCAGTTTTTAATGGATATAAAAAGTTGTAATATTTCAAGAAAAAAAAAACTCGTAATGGTCATCAAAGTTAACATTACATGTGTTTAAGGCAGGAACGTCTGTGAAGGTTAAAGTTACTTTAAATGGATGAAGAGAGTTGCTGTACGGAAGAAGATCACCGCCACATAACAAAAGTTATTTTTTTTTTTTCAATTCTTTGAGGATTAAACACAAAGAAATTCACTTTGTTAACACATCTGTAACTCTGTTACACAACAACACACAACATTAACCCTCCTGGTGTCCTCGGGTCAAATCTGACCCATTTTCAAAAAGTTTCTATATCCGAAATTTGGGTTTCTTTCAACCAAAATATCAAAGAAAATAACGAGGATGGTTCCCTATAACGCTCTTCACAAGTAAAATAAATGATCAGTTCACTACTTTCATTAAATTTGGGTGTTTTATTCAATTTTAAAGCATTTGGAGAAAATAGTTGGTAAAAACCTTCAAAAACATGAAAAAAAAACAACCAAAAAAATCAAAATACTTCGGAAAAAATCAACAAAACCATCGGAAAAAGTGACAAACAACTTGGGGAAATAAGTGTGCAAAAAAGTTGGGAAAAACTTGAAAAAAAATTGTTGAAAAGTGACAAAACAGCGGGGAAGTGTCAAAAAGAACAACAAAATGTTGAAAGAAAAGTTTTCATTAAAATGTCGACCCAGAAAAACTAAAAGGAAAGGACCTGCAACACCAGGAGACGCCGACAGCAACGGGACGGTTGAGGTTAGGAAGAGAATAACGCTGAAAGGAACTGCAACACGCCGGACGCCATCCCAGGTCTCCTGGGTTAAAGTCCTGTATTGTTTGACCCATCCACCCCCCCGACCAACCTCCCTGCGTGGATTTTCTGCTTTTCATACTACTCCGTATCGTTGTCGTGCTGTGATCACAAAAAATGCTTCCCATTTAAATACATCAAATCAAAATTCATAATCACTACACGAAAAAAATGACATAATCGTGTCCTGTTCACAAATCAATAGATTCAATAACGTAACCATTTCACAAACTGCCATGAGACTGGGCTGGAGAGAGAGTTTGTACTCACCTGTGTTGTGAGAGAGTCCAGGTAGTGATGCAGGATTATTCATCAGAGCAGTGATGATGGTTTATAATGAGCAGATGGGAGCCTGTCGAGCCTGATTGGCCGCTTTAGGGCCTTTATGTTCAGACAGGCATGTTATATGAACAATATATGCAGTTCAGTACTTTTAATACCTTTAATCCTTCCTGCAGGCCTGAGCCTGCGCTCCTGTCAGCATATATCACTGGTATATCTCTGTGTGTGAGTTGCTGCTTCCCTACAACTAGAAGGCTCATTAATTGTCATATGCCAAAAAAGTGACTTCATGCACTAGTCTGTATCCACGACGTTTCATTTATGGGATTGCTCCAGTGCCGGATGTCCGTCCCCTTCCTCTTTCTTTGTGTTGGCGTTCTTAGAGTTTGAGTTTTCTGTTGCACGACTAAAACTACTTTTGAACGTACACACATTCCACCAAAACAAGTTCCTTGCTGTTTTTTGCCGGTTTTTTTCTGCTGGTTTTGGCGCTATTTATCCGCTGATTTTGGCGCTTCTTTGCTCTGTTTTTCGCGCTATTTTTTCGCTGGTTTTGGCGCTCTTTTATCGCTGGTTTTGGCGCTTTTTTCTGCTGGTTTTGGCATTTTTTTCTGCTGGTTTTGGCGCTTTTTTTTGCCATTTTTGGCGATTTTTTCTGCTGGTTTTGCTGCTTCTTTAGCACTGGTTGTGGCACTTTTTTCTGCTGGTTTTGGCGCTTTTTTTGCCGTTTTTGGTGCTATTTTTCCACTGATTTTGGCGCTATTTTTCTGCTGATTTTGGCGCTTTTTTTTGCTGTTTTGGGCGCTTTTTTTCACTGTTTTTGGCGCTCTTTTCTGCTGGTTTTGCCGCTTTTTTAGCACTGGTTGTGGCACTTTTTTCTGCTGGTTTTGGCGCTTTTTTTTGCTGTTTTTGGTGCTATTTTTTTGCTGATTTTGGCGCTATTTTTCCGCTGATTTTGGCGCTTTTTTTCACTGTTTTTGGCGCTCTTTTCTGCTGGTTTTGGCGCTTTTTTCAGCGGACTCACATTCATTCAGATCAGCCAAACCGGCTCGGCTGCTGCACCTCAGAGTTATAACGTCGTGGAAAACCCCTGAATACATGTTATATAAATATAAAGATTATACAGAATGATTTATCTGATATAGTTTTGATAAGATTGAATGTTTTCTCACCGCAGAGCGAGCTGAGACTGATAGAAGATATTTTTTATTAAGGCCCAAGCACGAAAGTGCAAGGCCCCTACGGTGCCCCAATGGTGCCTTGCACTGAAAGTGTGAGGAACCTATTGTTTTTGTAAGGATTATAATTATTTTTCCGAGTCCTTCGTCGCATTTTTGAGGAGGTTAGAATGCACGAAAACTCACAAAAATGTGCACACATGTCAGACCTGGTGAAAATTTCAAAGTTCTGTAGTGATTGGGCTCATGTGTCGCCGGGGGGCTCCATAGCGCCCCCTAACGAGCGCCATGATCCGGAAAAAAAGAGAAGTGAATATACCAAATTTTGAGGGAACATAGTCCATGTAGCATTTTTATTTTTATTTTTCCACCTGACAGAAGGTCGGCCATCTTGGTTTTCGTGCAAAATCTTTCATTTATCGAACAGGTGTTTGAGGACTTAAGGATGCACAAAAACTCTCAAAAAATCGGACTCAAAATTGTGCAGCCACGTGCAGAATAGTAAATTCTTTGATCTGAGTTCACATTTTGGCTTGGGAATGGTACGATTTCTCTGTAGAGCCCCCTAATTGGTTTTAGCCCTTGGGCACATTTTTGACGGTCTCAATATATACGAAAACTACAAAACACTTTACAAACAAAAATTGGCGCCCACATAAACACCTGGGAGCTTTGCGAGACTGTACAGCGATTTGGCCCATACCTGTAAGTGGGCTCCATAGCGCCCCCTAATGCCTGGAAAGCCTTAACTTGGACATAGTTGCTCCGAGCTTCATCAGATTTACTACACATATTGCTCTAATCATTGTGGACATATTCCCAATTTACCTTCATTAGCTCCGCCCAACCAGAAGGCGGCCATTTTTAATTTATGCATTTTTCATGCGTTTTACATTCTTTCAAACTCCTCCTAGACGGTGATTCCGATCTTCACGAAACTTTGCAGGTAGTATCTGTGGACCCTCATGACAAAGAGTTATCAAAATAATTTTGATAGTTGAAAAAATGCGAAAGTTAGGGGGGGACCAACTTCCTGTAGGTGGCTGTCGAAACAGGAACGGTTGTATCTTGGCAAAAGTTATTCTGATTTACATGAAACTTAGAACGTGTGGTCTACATGTGATATTGAGCCACCCCCTATACTCTAGCCACGCCCCCTTACCATAACTTGTGAAGCGTTTAAGGTAACTCTTGTTGTGAGGTATCACTGAACTCAGCAAAGAGTTCCTTTTTAATTGGTGACGGTTTGCCCCGCCCCAAATGCTTAAGTTACGCCCCCTTTAATAACTAATGCCCTGTTTCTTGTACACTATTGTGTGAGGTATCATTGAACTCTGCAGAGACTTCCCTTTTCATTGGTGACAATTTGAAGTGTTTGAGTGCCATGCAAATGCACGGCCGCAAGGAGCGGCGTCCGCCAGTACCCCCGACGTGCTGGGAGGGGCGAGCTTGCAGCTTTAATTTTTATTTTATTCTTTATTGCCAGAAAAGGTGCTTATGAGTACAATCATTTTTTACTCCCTGCAGTGCCCCACTATGTCCTGCAGTTCCCTGCTACTCACTCCCTGCAGTGCTCTGCTACGTCCTGCTACACCCTGTAATTTCCTGCTGTGCCCTGCTACATCCTGAACTACTACAACTACTATTTCTAGTCACTGTTCCATTATCTTTATTGTGACTGTTATTGCCACTGTTCATCACACCCCCAACCGGCACCGTCAGACAGCACCTATCAAGAGCCTGGCAGTGTGTCTCAAATCGCCCACTTCCCTTAGTGCACTAACTGAAGTGCACTACATACACTACGTACTTACTTGCATAGTGCGTAAAATTTGATGGGGGAGTGTTGTCTCAAATCGCGCACTGCCTTATGTATTTACCGGAAATGACAATCACAACATCTCAGTCCTCCTTCTTCTTCTTCTGTGAAATTGTGAATTGTACCCAGGGCAGAGCATTCCCGCCACCTGTTGTCACTCGTGAAAAATACATTTCTGCTTTGTTCATCAAAATGAATGTGATTGTTTTTATTGTTGCTTGTTTTTGCCCTCTGTTTTATGCAACCGTAGACTTACCGGTATGATGATATTCATACTTTTGCTCTTAATTCATTGTTAAACAAAATAACCAAAAATGGCCATTTTTAGTTATTTTAGCAAAATTGGAGCAATTCAAATGGTGTCCAACTGACATAAAGTTAACATAGAAAATAGTCATATTATATGTTTATATAAGGGTGTTTATTGCAATAGCTATTAATTACAGTAACAATACAAGAGTGAAAGCAGAGGCAACCCAATAGTTTTTTAGAATTATTTATTCATTGCTGGCCCTGTACTTTGATGGGGAAAGTGATATGAGGGTGGACTTCAGACTCTCCAGGGGGATCCTTTAACGGTACATCCTCGGCAGGGTGTGTGACCATGGCTGGGGACCCGTCATCGAGGGCCTTGTCTTCCTCTTTTGGCTAGCCAGCGGTACCTCTTATCGTGGTTTAGCCAGAGTGTTTGCTATGCCCCAGGCCACTGTGTTGAGGAGTGAACCTCTATATATGGGTGCACACTCTACCAGGTGAGCTACCCCGGTGCCCCATGATTTCATACTATAAATACAGCAACAGCAAAACGTAGTAATCATACGAATTATAGTGCTTAACTTTTGGACATTTGGTTCATGAGAACAGGCTGGTTAGATTATAGATGAAAGATGTGAAAGATTTTACATGAAAACAAGTTGAATGCACAAATAAAGTGAAATACAAAATTTAGTTATATGTGTCCCTTTTAATGTCATCTTTAATGTCATCATTACATGAAATGACAATTATTAAGCCTTTTGAACTCCCCCACTAACAGCCCTGACCAACAGTTTCCTGTTTTTACAGCAGAAACAGGACCTAAATGTGTATTTAGGAACATTGTAGGAATGCATTCAGACTAATAACTGCTATGGAAGGAAATCTGATTCATCTGATTTTGAAATTAAAAAGCCATTGACTTTCTTGCATTCTGAATATTTATGCATTGAAATTATGTATCTGAATTTTACTCTTCAAATTTGCATTCATTCAACTAATTTTCATTTTCACACCTTCATTCATAGCAGCACGGTGGCCCAATGGTTAGTACTGTGTCCTCACAGCAAGAAGGTACCATGTTCTGCTAGCTGATTCTGCAATATGAGCCATCACTGGACAATATTCTGACCTATACATATGTATCTATTTATAAATCTCTGTTACCTCCAACTGTGCAATATGTCATCTCTATTCATCTGTATATGTGTGTTTATATACTGTCTGTTCATACATTACATATACGGGTGTTTATTGTGTAAATATGTTTGTTTTATTACTATTATTATTATAACTAATTCTATTTTTTCTATTTCTTATACTTTATGTACATTTTCTCCTATGTCTACTTAATGTGTATTTGTGTTATTCTGATGTGTGTACATTTCTCTTTTGAGCTGCTGTAGCACAGGAATTTCCCCAGTGTGGGATTAATAAAGTCTATCTTATCTTATCTTATTCATCACACAGATCCTTCATCTGCAAACTAAAATACTCAGTTATCAGCCTCAGCTCACCTCTTGTTCCCCGTCCCGTCCCACGGCTGTCTGATCCCGACCTGCTGCTCTCTTCCTGCCAACACAACACCATGATCACAATAACAACACAACACCATGATCACAATAACAACACAACACCATCATCACAATAACAACACAACACCATGATCACAATAACAACACAACACCATGATCACAATAACAACACAACACCATGATCACAATAACAACACAACACCATGACCACAATAACAAACAGCATGCTGTTTAGGAAAGCACTATAGATATAATTATTAGGGATGTCACAATTCCATACTCTTTTCTTTCTACATTTCTGTTTCTGCTAGCCATCCACAACGTTACCGCTGCATCGCAATACTTTATGTTTTAAAACATTAACACTGGGTTACAGATGGACAAAGTTTGAGTGCAAAGGGCAATAAATATCCATCCATCTATCCATTTTCGTTCGCTTATCCGGGGTCGGGTTGCGGGGGCAGCAGCTCCAGCAGGGGATTTTATTTGTAATCTTCTGCATGTGTGTGTGCTGCTGTGCGTCCCTGTGTGTGTAACAAGCATAGTGTGTGTGCGCTGTGCACGAGCCTAGGAGCATTTTACTAATGCTCTGTTAAAATAACAATGAAATGCTGCGTTATTGACTTTAGACCAGGTTTTTATTGGTCAATGGCGCAATCACTTCCCGCTGCCTCAAGATAGCAATATACCCAGAATGCACCTGAACACACCTCCCTGTAAGACCAGCACGCCCAGAATGCACCTGAACACACCTCCCTGTAAGACCAGCACGCCCAGAATGCACCTGAACACACCTCCCTGTAAGACCAGCACGCCCAGAATGCACCTGAACACACCTCCCTGTAAGACCAGCACGCCCAGAATGCACCTGAACACACCTCCCTGTAAGACCAGCACGCCCATGGGCCACAGATGGGCGCAGGTGCATTTGCTATTTAAACGACACGGGCGCTGGACGGGAAACTGACAACGGTCTTAAACTTAAACTAGCAAAGACAGTTGCGTTGGGCTTTGTGCTGCACCGGGTGCAGGATAGGGACCCAAGTGAGTAACTTTTAGATATTAATGAACGTCTGTTACATTCAAGCCAAATGAGTTGCTACAAAGCTAATTAAGACCATCAGCTCCATACAACTCTCTCTGTGTTTCTCAGTATGACAATGTTCAGAAGATTGTGGCGTCCGGTGACTTTCCCGTGCAGAAACTAGAGTGAAGATAATTACCTCTTCAGAAGAGTCCTTCATGTTTTTTTAATCCTCCGTGTCCTCCTTGGTTACTAGCAACTGTGTTGGGGAGGGGTGGGGGGTGCGTGATCACAGAAGACTTGTATCATGTGGACGTGCCGACAGTTTTGTTGTCATTACTTAGAATTCCTCATGGGGGAGACAGAAACTACGTACTATAGCTTTAAGGTGTTTTAGATTCAGTTTGTAGTTTATATAGACGGACTTGTTGAGTTTGCATCTGGTCTGAAAATGTTTTCGGATAAAAACTGATCAAACTAACCTTCTTCTGCCTCTTCTGCCTCGTCAGCCTCCACATGCAGGCTGTACGGCACTGAGAGGGTGCGGTTCTTCTTCTTCAAACCACAGGTGTAGTTCCCAGAATCCTTTGCAGTCAGATAGCTGAGATGGAGGGCGGGGCCAGTCTCTGAGAGGGCGTGGCCATCTCTGAACCAGCTGACCTCCAGTTGGTGGATAGTGCAGATTGCAGCAGAACAGTTCAGTGTGACTGCTTCTCCTCTTTTAAACTCTCCGTCATCTCTGGAGCTTCTTATCTTCATCTGATCTAAAATACATTTACAGTTTTAGTTTTTAATACATTATATTAGACTAGACTAAATAGATTATGGGCCCTATTTTAATGATCTGAGCGCACGGCGTGAATCGCCTGGTGCAGGTGTCCAAATCCACTTTTGCTAGTTTGACGGTGGTAAAAAAGGGTCCGTGCACTGGGTGCATGGTTCTAAAGGGTTGTACTTAGTGTCTTCATTAATCAGAGGTGTGTTTTGGGCGTAACATGCAATAAACCAATCAGAGATCATCTCCCATTCCCTTTAAAAGCCAGGCGCGTTTGGACCTTGGAGCATTGCTATTATGATGGAGGATTTACACCGTATTATTTAGGGCCCGAGCGCCGACAGCGGTGAAGGCCCCATTGAAACTGAAGGAATTATCATTATTATGGCTAATGAATTGCCTTTTTGAGGGGCTTATCATACTCAAAAACTCACCAAAATTGGCAGTTGCATCAAACCTGGTGAACATTTATGTATTTTAAGGGTTTCGGGAATAGGCGCACAAAAATGGCTCGCTAGCGCCCCCTACAAAGTTAAAGAAATCGAGCCCCTGCAGTGCCTTTAACATAGACTAACGAAACGTGGTACACATATGTAGCATGTAAAGACGTACAAAAAGCTCATTGGACCCACACCCTTAACCCAAGAGGAAGTCTGCCATTTTGAATTGAAAGTTCAAAATTTGAGCGATTTTGGCCATTTCCACATGTCGTGAATGATGAAAAGTTATTAAAAGAAAAACCTTTCGTCATAGAGAGCCGAAGTCACGCCCTTCTACTTCCGGCCAATGGGACCTATTTTTCAAAAAAATGTGAACGAGAGTCAATGGAGAGATAATACTTAGGGCCCGAGCGCCGACAGCGGCGAAGGCCCTATTGGAACTGAAGGAATTATTATTGGTGTGAATGCTGAAGGCATTCACAACTCTATTATTCTACCTTTATTCTTATTCTTCCGTACCACTTTTTTTGCACATTAACTCCATCCACATTTTTCAACATAGGAACTACATTCAAACATCAAAAGATTCAGCTTGATTCAGAATGGTGTGCTACTATTTATAGTATTCATAACATTCATAATTTCTGAAATATTCAACGTTTAGCGGGCATTTTTGCCCCATTAAAGCGGATGGACTGAATGTTCAAAGTTGACACATTTTCATACATTTTCATCTGCTAGCTACTCATTCATACATTCACTGAGAAACTCCATTCAAACTTTAAAACGTTCCACATCTTTCATACATTCAGGGTTGGTATTCAACTTTCAAATCCCATTAGTACTTTTTAAAATACTCAGTCTTCTTCAAGGCGTAGAAAAAATGCTTTTCTGCCATTTTTACATTGGTGTGTATGGGATGGAATCTTCAGACTCAGAGGGCGATGCCCAACTGACAGAGTGGAAACAGGCGGAAGCAAAATTATCTTCACCTTGTGATACCATACACAGTTGTAACTCTTCATACATTACTTTTACATCAAAATGTAGGGAATCGTGTGCCCTTTCTAACAATGTGACTCAGGGAGGCAATCTGACTTTCACACGAGGCACAGTGAGCTTCCAAGTGAAGCCATGTCCACCAACTGCCGCACTGTCTCCTGTACTAAATCCTACCAGAAATACCAGGAGAAGACGAGAAACAGGCCCCTTTTTGGACAGCTGCTGTCCTCACATGTCTTACACAACACACACCATTCTTGGACAGGATGATCAGCAGGCTGTTATGTCACACCGCAATTTCTTCAGAAATTGCATTCTCTAGTTAGGGCCCGAGCGCTGACAGCGGCGAAGGCCCTATTGGAACTCAAGGAATTATTATTACGGCAAATGAATTGCCTTTTTGGCTCGCTAGTGCCCTCTACAAACTTAAAAAAATTGAGCCCCTGCAGTATGTTTAACGTAGACTCACAAAACTGGGTACACATATGTAGCATGTCAAGACCTACAAGAAACGGCATTGGAGCCCTAAACCCAACAGGAAGTCCGCCATTTTCAATTGAAAGTTCAAAATTAGTGTGATTTTGGCCATTTCCACATGTCGTACTTTAACAAACTCCTGCTAGAGATTTCATCCGATCAACTTCAAATTTCATCTGTACCATCTTAAGACGTTAAAGATGAAAAGTTGTTAAAAGAACAAAAATTTCGTCATAGGGCGTGGCCATGGCGGGGCGGCCATTTTTTGCGCTTCGCCCCCAAAACAGGAAGTGGGTGTAACTTGAGTGTACATTTTCCAATTGTCTCGAAACTTTTCAGGAATCATAAGACTCTAACTCTGAGGACATTTACCCTACAAAATACCTAGTGGCAACAGGAAGTAGGCCTAAAAGTCAAGGTGCTATACTTAAGTTAGTAACGTAACTACAGTGTACATTGTCATATCTGCTTGAAAATTCCCACAATCAACAAGAGTCTAGGCCTGAGGACATATACAGGCCAATATTGTCTTTTGGTCATAGCGGGGGGCTGGAAACAGGAAATAAGCCTTATATGACAAACATCATCCGATTTACATGAAACTTATAATGTGTGGTCTACATGTGATACTGAGCCGGCCCCTATAATTTGACCACGCCCACTTATGCAGGTCACGCCCCCTTTCATAACATTTGAACCATTTAAGGTAGAGTCTTGTGTGAGGTGTCAACTCAGCAGAGAGTTCCATCTTCATTGGTGATGGTTTGGCCCGCCCCCTATGCTTAAGCCACGCCCCTTTTCATTTCTGGTGACCCGTTTAAGGTAGAGTCTTGTGTGAGTTATCAATGAACTCAGCAGAGACTTCCTTATTCATTGGTGATGGTTTGGCCCGCCCCCCTATGCTTAAGCCACACCCCCTTTCATACCTGGTGACCCCGTTTAAGGTAGACTCTTATGTGATGTATTAATGAACTCAGCAGAGAGTTCCCTTTTCATTGGTGACGATTTGCCCCGCCCCATATGCCTTAGCCACTCCCCCTTTAATAACTAATGACCCGTTTCTTGTACACTATTGTGTGAGGTATCATTGAACTCAGCAAGAAGTTCCCTTTTCATTGGTGATGATTTGCTGTGTCTGAGTGCCGCGCAAATGCACGGTCGCAACGAGCGGTGTCCGCCAGTAACCCGGATGCACGCAGAGGTGGGAGGGCCCGTCCAATGCTGCTTGCAGCTTTAATTATTATTAGGGCCTGAGCACGAAAGTGCAAGGCCCCAACGGCCCCAACGGTGCCTTGCACTGAAAGTGCGAAGGAACCTATTGTTTTTGGTCACATTATTTTTCTGATTCCTTCGTCGCATTTTTGAGGGGGTTAGAATGCACGAAAACTCACAAAAAGTTGCACACATGTCACAACTGGTGAAAATTGCAAAGATTCAAAAAAATTACTCATATGCACCACTAGGTGGCGTTATTGCAGAAAAAAAAACGCGTTTGTCCTTAAAACTCCCAAACCGTACATCGCACATTCAAAAACCATATATCTTCACGTTCCCTGGATCCAGCCGAATCTCTTGATATAGGCCAACGCCCATTTCCGCCTAGACTTTTATGCGTGAAAAATCGCAATTTTTCGAAAACCTACTTTGCCGAACTCCTCCTAGACCGTGCGACCAATCTGCACGAAACTTGGCAGGTAGCATCTACAGACGGACCTGACAAAAAGATACATCTTAATCTCTACATGTGATACTGAGCTGCCCCCTATACTTTAACCACGCCCACTTACTCAGGCCACGCCCCCGTTCATAACATTTGAACCGTTTAAGGTAGAGTCTTGTGTGAGGTGTCATTGAACTCAGCAGAGAGTTCCTTCTTCATTGGTGATGGTTTGGCCCGCCCCCTATGCTTTAGCCACGCCCTCTTTTATAACTGATGACCCGTTTGATGTGGACTATTGTGTGAGGTATCATTGAACTCAACAGAGAGTCCCCTTTTCATTAGTCATGGTTTGGTCCGCCCCCTATGCTTTAACCACGCCCCTTTTCACAGCTAATGAACTGTATGATGTAGAGTCTTGTGTGAGGTATTGCTGAAGTCAGCAGGGATTTCCCTTTTCATTGGTGACGATTTACGGTGTCTGAGTGCCACGCAAATGCACGGTCGCAAGGAGCGGCATCCGCAAGTAACCCCAACGCGTGCAGAGGAGTGAGGGCCCGTCCAATGCTGCTTGCAGCTATAATTATTTTTTGATCCCGTTTGAATTGAGCCATGGATTACAAATATGATGTTCGTCAATTTAAAAGATAATTTTTCAACCGAAGAAAGTCTTTTTTAAACTGTTGAAGTATAAGACTGTGAAAATACGTCATTGGAAAGACTTCACACTTCAAAGTCTCATGGATGACATCTCGCTGAAGCTACGACGTCTCTGTGGGTATCATACCGGGGATGTAACGTTACTCTATCGAGCAGAGGATCTCGCTTGTTCTTTTGCTTATCTGCTGAAAACACTTCACTGGATAAAAAACATCAGGTGAAATAACAATACATGTGTTGTGGAACAGAGCTAAGCTAGCTAGCTAGAAAGCAAGTTGATCATCAAGCTAGGTGACGTAAATTGTGTAAGACGAGAGATGTAGTTCACTGAGCGGTTTCTCACAAAACTAAGTGGTCATATGACATATGGAAACTGACAATGCGTCGGTCTTAAACTAGCAAACACACTGGCATCGGGCTTTGCGCTGCACTGGGTGCAAGATAGGGCCCTTAGACTTGTTGGAACTGATGATCCCCGTTCCTCATGTTGTTACAGACCAAGATCACTATACAACTAAAGGTAAAGACAGCCCTATATCTTTTAGGGTGACTTTACTGTCTTTTAGAGGCTGTAGTGGGTTCTGTTCCAAAGCTAGAACAATACATTGGTATCAAAGTAAACTAGACAACATAAGGAACCCATGCTGTGCTAGCTTGTTGGGAAGGAAGCTAAGTATTGCTCCAGACTTAAGCTAAAGTTTGGAGAGGGAAAAACTGGCACAGCCTTTTTCAAAGGTGTCCGTTAACCTCTGACCTCCAGATATCTGAATGAAAATGGGTTCTGTACATACCCACGAGTCTCCCCTTTACACACACACACACTTTATGATAATCCCATGCAGTATACGTGTGTTATTGTTGCCTAGTTTAAAATGGTGTGGTTGAATATTTCTGCAGACTGGGGTCCCTAAACAGTCTCAGAGTTACATGTCCCCCAGACCCCCCTATAGGTCTGGGCTGAGACCCTCTGTGTAGAGTCTCTGTGTAGCTGTTTCCTAATTTAGTTATAACCAACAGAGTCTCTAGCTGTTCCTTGAGATGTTCTTACCTACGACTGTGACTCTCACTCCTGGTTGTTCAGTAAAAGTTGCTCTGACATCATTAGCTTCCATTCTGAAGTGAAAAGTTGCGTCGTCTTTCTTCTGTAAATCTGAGATCTGTAAAGTGCAGTCTCCCTTCTTGTCTCCCAGGTATCTGTAACGAGAGTTGTTGATGTTTGATTTCCTGTCGTACACAGATGGAGTCAAACTGAAACAGATTCCATGATTCTTGCACCAGACGACTCTGATGATCTCGATCAAAACTTTTCTTCTATTGACAGACTTCAGTGTGTTGAAGGAGCAGTAGAGGAGGACGGTCGATCCTTTTACACCACAAACAGGATCTGGATAGTTCACTCTTTGACCCAGAGCACCTGACAAACACAAGAAGAAGAGACAAACATGATGGTAGAAAATGAATATCAGAATTCAGTGTCTCTGATTCTCTTCTTCTTTGTAAACTGATGTCTGATTGTAAAAACAAACATTTCTCACCTGTGATTTCATCTCCTATTAGACTGAATTTATATTTGAGGTATTTTGAGAAACAATCCTGAAAATCTCACAATGACAACGACAACTCTCACGTGTTCTTGTACCAAATAATAATCCTAATACCTAAATTATAATCCAATAACATAAAAAAATGCCAAAGAAGTACTTCAATGTTTTGTGTTTAGAGTTGATGATAATACTCGTGTACTTTTACTGAAGTAAATGATGAGAGTACTTCCTCCATCACTGGTTACTTTTCTCTCTTTTATCTCACTGATCTCACTTCCCTTCATGTGTCTTTTTCTCAACGTGTGTGATTATAATCTGCTTCAGTCTGCATGTTTCTGCACCAACAGGACACAGAGATGTCTTCCAGCTTCTTTATTCTTGTTGGGTACTCGTAGGTGTACAGATCCAATTATTGGCATATTATCAAAGAGGTTTATCAATATTAATAAAGTTATGAATATGGTTATTAATCAAATCAACAAACAATCAAAACGGGGCACCACCCTGAAACTTCAGGGGTTAGTATTGAACTGTGTAATAGTCTCATTGTCAGTGGAAGGGTGAAATCCGAGCACTGACCTGTGTTTAACCAGCAATTAATACAATAATACACAAATAATCACCAACAACTGCTAATTAAAGTATAGTAGAATTTATTAACTTCAAAATTATCAATGGCCAATCAATAATCCTTTGATCAATTAAAACCAATATACGTTTCTTTTAAGTACAACAAAACAAAGCAAAAACAGAACAGCATGTGGGGAGACCCTCTCTCTGTGTGTGTGTGTGTGTGTGTGTGTGTGTGTGTGTGGGTGTGTGTGTGGGTGTGAGAGAGTGAGTGTGAAAGAGCAGGGGGGGGTGACGAGGTGTAGTCTAACCAAAGACTACAAAAATGGCTACTCCTGTGAGCTGCACAAAACTGTTTCACCCCAAGAGGGCGGTATTGCTAGGCTAGGCCCAAGATTAGCCGTTAGCTCATTCAGGCTACCGTGTGGTTGACACAAAGGGACACCCTGAGGAGCGCAGTTGTTAAGCAGTGTGCGTTCTGTAGCTAGCTACGTGACTAGCTGTTGCCCAGCTGTTCACTTTAGCGCGTGTGTGTAACTAGCTATGTGTTCATATATGTGTGTGTGAGAGAAAGGTTAGAGAAGTAGGAAAGAAAGATATATATATATATATACTTGGATCTAACAGTACCTAAAACTCCTCAGCAGTGGGAGAAGCAGAAAGTAGCATTTACAGCCTGAACAAGCTAGCTACATATTCAACACAACATATCAACAATGCACCGTGATCAGAGTACATTCACAGAATAGATTTGACTCAGCGGTCACAATCCTAGATTAATACATTACACGCGCAGCAGTAGCACTGTATTAATCAGATCACATTAATGGTAACACAAAGTAGCAGCAATAGCAAATTACTCATTAATAAAACACACTATTTATCTCTGCCCAGCCGTAAGCCTTCTTACTGTGTGTTCAGTCCGTTTGTCCGTAGGTTTCCACGAAAGAAACGGGGGTCCGTGTCTGCTCGTCAGCAGATCACAGAGGAAGCTCTCCTTCCAAAAAGAGCAGAAGGAAGGGAGCTAGAGTCGACTTGAGAAGAAAAACGTTGTTTCCTTCTCCTGCAGATATGAAAACACTGGCGAGTGGTTTCAGAGGATCCACGGTGCTCCCAGCACCGAAATTAAATCCACTTTGTTTCAAAAATGGAAGTTTTAGCACAAACTTGTCGTGCTGACCTGTCGTCAACTGGAGTTGAGGTGGAAAGCATTTGTTTCTGTGTGTCATGCTGTAGTGACCAAAGTCACAGGGCAAAATCAATCAATCAATCAATCAAACTTTATTTATATAGCACTTTACAGCAACCAGCAGGTATCCAAAGTGCTTAACATCGAAACCAAGAATAAAAACACATATCACACAATATAAAGAAAGAACATGTAAAATCAGAAATAGTTACAGAGAAGCAGAAGAACGAAATCGTCACACCACTGCTACGTATTAAAAGCCTGACTAAACAGATGCGTTTTAAGTTTGGACCTGAAAAGAGCTACATCTGTAATAGTGCGGATATCAGGGGGTAACTTGTTCCAGAGTCTCGGGGCAGCAACTGCAAAAGCCTGGTCACCCCACCGTTTATATCTAGACCTTGGCACTTCTAAAAGTCGCTGGTTTGAAGACCGCAATGACCGGTTGTGCTCCCGCAAAGTTAAAATTTCGGACAAATACTCCGGGGCCAGACCATTTAAGGCCTTGAAAGCAAACAATAAAATCTTAAAATCGATTCTAAAACGCACAGGGAGCCAATGAAGGGTGTAGAGAACGGGAGTGATATGTGCACGTCTAGATGTGTTTGTTAAAAAGCGAGCAGCTGCATTTTGCACAAGTTGAAGACGTGCGATGGAGGTCTGATTCAGACCAACGTAAAGAGCATTACAGTAATCCAACCTAGAACTAATAAAGGCATGAACAGTTGAGAAGTGGGGGGTGAAGAGGTTATTTATAGGTCAGGCCACCAGACCTGGCTCCCTGCTGTGTTTATGGTCCCAGGAGCCAATGGGAATGCAGGACCTCCCGGTGTTTCGGCCATTTTGTGCAGTAGCACCTGGGTGCGACTTTTAGGCTGCAAGGTCTGCATGCAGGCTGTTGTTAGAAAATGGGTGATGAACCATCTTTCCTGGGGAGACCTGGATCGGAATTTTCCAGGTAGGCCCTTCTTTGTCTCAGGCCCATTGTCTCTGAGCACATGTTGGCTGGAAATCCTTTGTTTGACAAGATAATGTTTAACCCACTCCTGGACGGTCCCAACATTCTGAACCACAACATGAACTAAAGTTAAACTGGCAGAACGGAGCCCAGAAACACCACTCTGAGACAGGCCACGTTACAATCAAGTTCACTTTTAATGGAACTGGCTCCAGAGGTGGAATCTTACTAAGTACATCTACTGTGGGGGTGCATGTGTGAGTGTGTGTGCGTGTGTGTGTGCGTGTGTGTGCTTGTGTGTGTCTGTGTGTGTGTGTGTGTGTGTGTGTGTGTGTGTGTGTGTGTGTGTGTGTGTGTGTGTGTGTGTGTGTGAGTATGTGTCTGTGTGTGCTGATGCTAAATTATGAGGAGCCGTCAGGGGACATTATTCAGAATTACCTCTCACGAACAAATGTGAAATGCTCTTGCATACACTACTGAAACACTCACATAAACAACTGGAAGATTATTCGCTCGCACACACTACTGAAACGCTCTCACACATACAAGTGAAACGCTCTTACATATATTCTTGCTAAAACAGTCTCATAAGTATTTGTAACTTGTAAAACACAATTCACAAATGAATGCAGAGCGATTTGTATCCGCAAATGCGTATCTGTGTCCGTGTGTCTAATTTGTAACTCGTCTTTCATCATTTGTAAATGAACTTAGTATTTTTCAATTTAAATATATGTGTAAATCTCCTTCTATTTGTGTGGGTACTTTTGAGACTGTTTTTCCGCGCTGTTGTCACAAAACAATTCGTGTGTTAAGTGACGATCCCAGCACTCTCCAGGAGATGGCGGTAATGCAACACTTATGGATGCAAACCGCTGTTAAACTACATAGAAGCCCATGAAGAAGCCTTGTTAAATGTTTCATAGATACTGGCAGAATCTCCTTGACGTTACTCCGGGTAAGTTGATATTATTAGACTTTGTCGTCAAATAAATTACATTTATGTTTTCAGCATCGTTGTTGCAGTGCATTTACAATTTGCTTTATGTTATGTTCACATTCTTGTAGAGCTATGCTAACTTAGCTCGTTAAAGTCACCCCTATAACATGGGCTTTGTATGGAATTGGCAGTCTGAAATGTTATTAAGCTCTGCTTAAACTGTTAGTGGGCCCAGTTGTAAAGCTAGTGAATATATTTGGTATCATATGAAACTAGATGATCTAAGGAATCAATCGATGATGTTACAAGTTAAACTATAAAGAATTTAAATTTAACATTTGCTCGACATATTGTAAATGTTTATTATAGGGCCGGGACTTTAACGCGTTAATTAAGATTAATTAATTACGGGACTTTAACGCGTTAATTAAGATTAATTACGCAAAAAATAAATAACATAATGTTAACCACACTTATTTTTGCACCGCAGAACGTTTTTCAATGAATGAGTTTCGACGGACCGATTATACTGGAGCACCAACTAGCGTTCTTGACTTCCGACAACAACAAACCACAGTGAACATGAACGAAGAAGCTGACGAGACCGCTCTGCTCGGCCCCGTGGATGGGAAATTTTGTTTTAAAAAACGAAAGGATGGAAGCGTCGACAAGAGCATGGTTGTGTGCAAGCTATGTAACAAGGAATCACCGCAGCACATCGAGCCTCAAATATCACCTCAACGCAAAACACACAGGAGTTAGCGTGGACGTTAGCCCGACTCCGAGTAAAGTTACAAGGACCCAAACCCAACCCACACTCCACCAGATGACTGGTTTCAGGACCAGGGTAACTAATATTTATATGCAATTAAAATGCGATTAATTTCGATTAATTAATTACAAAGCCTCTAATTAATTAGATTAATTTTTTCAATCGAGTCCCGGCCCTAGTTTATTAGTACAGTAATTGTCACGCACCGGGTTAAATACAGTACATGCTGTTCCTTTATTCAAGACTAAATGTATGTGCAGTTGTACACCGTGATAAAACATGATAGCCTAGTTTAATCTAAAACTGAATCCGCCGTGTTTTACAGATCTGACTGACCACTGATGAGGTGTACTTGGACACACCAGACTCTCCTCACAGTATGAGAAACCATCAGGGGGAAGTTATTGCTCGATAGGTGTCACTTCTCAACTGCTCAGTAACTAAAGTATCAACAGCTAGTGAGGACTGTACTGTGTCCATAGACATTGATCAGGCTGTGAGAAAGGGACTCGTTTCACAAAATAACTTTTGTTTTATTCGTCCGTTATTGTCATATCTATGCTGTGAAATGTTTTTCAAGCTGCAGATTAGATTTAATACCCTTTCAACATACTTTTGTTTTATTATTTATTATTATATATTGTCATCTGTCAAACAATAAAGTTGAACTTTTAAACAAATGTTTTGTGTTGCTTACTTTAACTATTACCTGTCTTAAAGGATTACATTTTTATAGTCAGGATGTTAAGTGGTCTCAGTGTTTGACCCTTCTACATGCATTAAATCAGACATATCACCTGTTTAAACAGTGCAATTACAGTCTTTGTGAAAAAAAAAAAGTTAAGGAGCCTTACTACTAAACTTTAAAATGACCAAACCCTGCTTAGAAATAAAGCACTTCATTCATAGTCAATGAAATGGAAATATAAAGTGTGTATTCATAATGCACACAGTAGTACATGTTAACTGTCCAGATCGTGTCCTCCACCAGTCTGAAGGGCTTCTTTTCTACTGAAGATGTGTCAGCTGGTAATGTAGGCTCTCAGCTCACAGAAGTCATCCTGTGGATACTGAATCCTTCCTGATGCTGCTGTGTTGTCTTCAGCCCATCGCTTGGCAGAAGTATGACACCTGTCCCACAATACAGTCATGTGAACAAATTAGGACACCCATGCTAAAGTTGACTAAAAAGAGGGAAAAAAAAATCATCTTTAGGAAATTGATCTTAATGCCTTAATTAAAAAAATGAGGAAAAATCCAATCTTTAAGGACACCAATCTTTGTGAATGAATAATGTATCGTGAATAAATAAATGTTCTTCCTTAAAATACAGGGGGCATAAGTAAGTACACCCCTATGTTAAATTCCCATAGAGGCAGGCAGACTTTTATTTTGAAAGGCCAGTTATTTCATGGATCCAGGATACTATGCATCCTGATAAAGTTCCCTTGGTCCCCACATCATCACATACCCTTCACCATACCCCCACATCATCACATACCCTTCACCATACCCCACATCATCACATACCCTTCACCATACCCCACATCATCACATACCCTTCACCATACCCCACATCATCACATACCCTTCACCATACCCCCACATCATCACATACCCTTCACCATACCCCCACATCATCACATACCCTTCACCATACCTAGAGATTGGCATGGGGTACTTTCCATAAGATCATCCCTTAATGCAACTCAAACCAGCTATTAGGTTAACTGACATAAAACCATGTTAATCTCTAGGTATGGTGAAGGGTATGTGATGATGTGGGGGTATGGTGAAGGGTATGTGATAATGTGGGGGTATGGTGAAGGGTATGTGATGATGTGGGGTATGGTGAAGGGTATGTGATGATGTGGGGTATGGTGAAGGGTATGTGATGATGTGGGGGTATGGTGAAGGGTATGTGATGATGTGGGGGTATGGTTAAGGGTATGTGATGATGTGGGGTATGGTGAAGGGTATGTGATGATGTGGGGTATGGTGAAGGGTATGTGATGATGTGGGGTATGGTGAAGGGTATGTGATGATGTGGGGTATGGTGAAGGGTATGTGATGATGTGGGGGTATGGTGAAGGGTATGTGATGATGTGGGGTATGGTGAAGGGTATGTGATGATTTGGGGGTATGGTGAAGGGTATGTGATGATGTGGGGTATGGTGAAGGGTATGTGATGATTTGGGGGTATGGTTAAGGGTATGTGATGATGTGGGGTATGGTGAAGGGTATGTGATGATGTGGGGGTATGGTGAAGGGTATGTGATGATGTGGGGTATGGTGAAGGGTATGTGATGATGTGGGGTATGGTGAAGGGTATGTGATGATGTGGGGTATGGTGAAGGGTATGTGATGATGTGGGGTATGGTGAAGGGTATGTGATGATGTGGGGTATGGTGAAGGGTATGTGATGATGTGGGGACCAAGGGAACTTCATCAGGATGCATAGTATCCTGGATCCATGAAATAACTGGCCTTTCAAAATAAAAGTCTGCCTGCCTCTATGGGAATTTAACATAGGGGTGTACTGACTTATGCCCCCTGTATTTTAAGCAAGAACATGTATTTATTTACAATACATTATTCATTCACAAAGACAATTTGTGTCCTTAAAGATTGGATTTTTCCTCATTTTTTAAATTAAGGATTTAAGATCAATTTCCAAAAGATGATTTTTGTATTCCTCTGTTTAGTCAACTTTAGCATGGGTGTCCTAAATTGTTCACATGACTGTACCTTCATACTGTGAGGAGAGTCTTGTGGGTCCAGGTAAACATCGTCAAACAGGTGTTCAGGTCAGCATCTGATCAGTCAGATCTGTAAAACATAGCATATTCAGTGATTAAACTATCTTTTTTTTATCAGGGTGTACATCTGCACATACATTTTGTCTTACAGGAGCAGCATGTATTTAACCTGGTGCATGGCAATTACTGTACTAATAAACATGGTTACAATATGTCGAGCAAATGTTTAATTTTTATTCTTTATAGTTTAACTTGCAACATCATCTAAAATATGTAGGTATGGCAACAGCTACAGTGTAAAACATGATAAATTATTTTTATTCTGATTTCTTGAGGTGAGAGAGACTCCTTTGAAAATGGCTTAACTTTGGAACCTTAATTTATATATCCCTGTTATGGACAAGCATGACATGGTTGGTATCAATGGATTTCTTAGATCGTCTAGTTTCAAATGATAGCAAATATATTCACTAGCTCGCCTACAGGTTTAAGGAGTGCTTAATAACATTTAGGACTGCCCATTCCATACAAAGACCAGGCAAAGCATGTTACAGGGCTGACTTTAAAGAGCTAAGTTAGCATCTCTGTTCAAGCTGTAGGCTACAAGAACGTGAACGTTAGCACGCTCCAAAAAGTAGTAAACTGTCACTGCTGCCATAACAACACAAAGCAAATTGTAAATGTACTGCACCAATGAGGCTGAAAACATAAATGTAATTTATTTGACGACAAAGTCCTAATAATATCAACTTACTAACGTCAAAGACTTTCTGCCAACCGTCTCTGAAAAAATGTACAAGACTTCTTCATGGTCTTCTATGTAGTTTGACAGCAGTTTGCATCCATAAGTGTTACATTACCGCCATCTCCTGGAGAGTGCTGGGATCGACACTGAAGACACTAATTGTTTTGTGACAACAACGGCGCAGAAAAACAGTCTCAAAAGTACCCACACAAATAGAAGGAGATTTATGTATACATATATTTACATTGAAAAATACTAAGTTCATTTACAAATGATGAAATATGAGTTACAAATTAATCACACGGACACAGATACGCATTTGCGGATACAAATCGCTCTGCATTCATTTGTGGATTGTGTTTTACAAGTTACAAATACTTATGAGACTGTTTTAGCACCATATGTATACACTACTGAAAAGTTCTCTTACACGCACAACATTTTGCATGACCTATAAAAAAGCTTTAACACATACTAGTAAAATGTGCTCATATACACAGCTGAAATACTCTGATATAGAATTGTAAACTATAACAGTTCAGTAGTGAATATGAAAATTACAGTTAAACAGGAAGTCCTTCTTGTCATCTGACAGAAACAGGAAGACTCAACACTAGACTAGTGGCAAATGGTCAAAAAGGGCTTTAGTTTTTGAAATACCCCTACCGGAGGTAGAACTAAACCCAACAATTTTTTTCCTCATCTCTAAGGTCTCCCATATATGAAATGGATTCTTGGCTAAAAATATTTTACTATCTATGTATAGTATCCATGCCTTAACACACACACACACGCACATACGCACACACGCACACACACTTAGAAACACATGCACACACACGCACACACACTTAGAAACACATGCACAAACGCACGCACGCACACGCACGAACGCACACACGCACACACGCACACACACACACACACTTAGAAACACATAATTGTGTCATTGACATAATGCATTCCCTAGCCCCTTAACCTAACCTTAACCATCACAACTAAATGCCTAACCTTAACCCTTACCCTAACCCTAACCCTAAATACCTAACCTTAACCCTTACCCTCACCCTAACCATAACCTAATTCTAACCCTAATCCTAAAACCAAGTCTTAACCCTCAAACAGACTTTTAACCTTGTGGGGTCCAGCATTTTGGCCCCACAAAGCTGTCGGGACCCCACAAGCATACTGGACTCCCGGTTTTTGGACCCCACGAATATAGTTAAACAAGAACACACGCACACACACACACACACACATGCACACACACACACACACACACACACACTCAGTTACTTTCCATAAACAGAGACTAACAAGTAACTAAACAGCAAAATAAATATAAAAAACTTGGCAGTCTGACAGGACAGAGGTCAGTAATAATCTTTTTTTTTTTTACGGATTGAGTGTGATTCTGGAGATTAAAAAAATAATACATTTTGAATCCTTTTTTTCTGACAGGAAAAAAAACAAACTGAAGTAAACTTTAGATTTTAATCTTACCTGTCAGGATGAACATGACGCCCCAGAGAATCTTTTTGTCCCAAACTGCCATCCTTAGTTGCTTTTTTTCAACATTTCTTTCGCTTTTATCAACGTTTCTGACACTTTTTCAGAGTTTTTGTCATTTCATCCGACATTTTATCCGTTTCTTCGGCTTTTTTAGACCATTTTGTCCCTTTGTACAGTGTTTATTTCACATTTTTGTCACTTTTTTGAGACGTTTTAACATTTATCTGAAACAACTTTAGACTCTGGTCTTACCTGTCAGGACCAACATGACGGCCCAGAGGATCTTTTTGTCCCAAACTGCCATCCTTACTTCAGTCTCTTCAGGTTGGGACTCCTGACAGAAGAGTGAGCGGAGCGTTAACTGACTGACGGACAGACGAGTTGTCACATATGTCAAGAAACGTTTTTAACCACTTTCTGACTTCCTTTTTTTCTTTCCGTTACGAGAACTCTTTTCTTACCAACTTCACATTCTTTTACTGTAACTTCCCTAATATCTGAGGAGAAAGTTCCTCAACACGTCTGATTAAAACCCAACGAGTCCCCAGAATGAAGCAACGTGGACAAAAAAGCTGCAAAAACACAGACAACAGTTAGGATATTAAATGAATGATGTTGTTCATCTGACAGGGTTGTGTGTGTGTGTGTGTGTGTGTGTGTGTGTGTGTGTGTGTATATATATATATATATATATATGTGTGTGTTTGTATATATGTATGTGTGTGTGTGTGTGTGTGTGTATGTGTGTGTGAGAGAGTGAGTGTGAAAGAGTAGGGGGGGTGACGAGGTGTAGTCTAACCAAAGACTACAAAAATGGCTACTCCTGTGAGCTGCACAAAACTGTTTCACCCCAAGAGGGCGGTATTGCTAGGCTAGGCCCAAGATTGTGCAGTTTTCCTTTGATTAGGGTGGCTCCTCGGTCCTGCTCGACACCCTGCAGTGTCTAGACCTACTCTCTCTGTAAAGTGTCTCGAGATAACTCTTGTTATGACAGCTAACTCAAGATGGCGCCGCAGAATGGCGACACGGTGTGTTGGAGCGCTCTGTTTTGTTTTGTTTTGTGTTTTAACTTTGTTTCTTGCGATGGTACCCGAATCTCATTCACCAGTGAAGAGCTCGTGAACTTCAGGGCAACAACACCATCAGACCTATTTCCCACTTTTCTTCTCCCTTCACTGGAAATTTTGGACATTCTGGTCAAAGGTGCGCTCACCTTTGCTCACGCAGCGAAACGCCGGAGGAGAGGGAAACGGGCCGGTGCGCTGGTGCGTCTCCGCCAGCGAGGATCACGCACACCGTTACCTGGAATATTCCTCTCTAACGTGCGCTCTCTGCCCAACAAAGTGGAGGAATTACAACTGCTGTTGGGGGGAAACAGGGACTTTTCTTCATCTGCTGTTTTGTGCTTCACGGAGACGTGGCTCTGTGGAATAATACCGGACTCTGCGCTGCAGCTGGCAGGCTTCCAGCTTTTCAGAGCGGACAGAGACACGGCTCTCTCCGGCAAAACTAAAGGTGCAGGAATCTGTTTCCACATCAACAGCGGTTGGTGCAACGACGTGACAGTGATCCAGCAGTATTGTTCTCCTGACCTGGAGTATTTCACCATAAACTGTAAGCCTTTTTATTCACCCCGTGAGTTCCATTCATTCATTCTGGTCGGTGTTTACATCTCACCGCAGGCCAACGTGCAGGACGCGCAGCGCATGCTTGCCGACCAGATACTGTGTGTGGAGCGGACCAACCCGGACTCCCTAGTTATTGTCCTTGGTGACTTTAATAAAGGGAACCTCACTCATGAACTCCCTAAATATAGACAACATATTAAATGCCCGACCAGAGAGGAGAACATTCTGGATCACTGTTACACCACAGTCAGGGATGCTTATCACGCCGTCCCCCGTGCTGCACTGGGACACTCTGACCACGTCATGGTCCACCTGATCCCCGCCTACAGGCAGAAACTAAAGCTCTGCAAACCTGTAGCGAGAACATCAAGGAAGTGGACCAGTGAGGCTGTGGAGGATCTCCAGACGTGTTTGGATTCTACTGACTGGGATGTGTTCAGGACTGCTACCAACAGTCTGGATGAGTACACAGAGGCTGTGACGTCATACATCAGCTTCTGTGAGGACTGCTGCATTCCATCAAGCACCAGGGTGAGTTACAACAATGACAAACCCTGGTTCACAGCCAAACTCAGAAGGTTAAGGCTGGCTAAGGAAGAGGCGTTCAGGAGTGGGGGACAAAGACAGATTTAAAGAGTCAAAGTACAAATTTAGCAAGGCAGTGAAGGAGGCTAAACATCGGTACTCTGAGAAGCTCCAACGCCAGTTCTCAGCTAATGACTCTGCGACTGTCTGGAAAGGACTTAGGCAGATCACCAACTTCAAGCCTAAAACCCCCCACTCCTTCAATGACCGACACCTAGCCAACGACCTGAACGAGTTCTACTGTCGATTTGAAAGACAAAAGGACAGTCCTGACACCATCCCCCACGACACCTCCCTACAGCTACAGCCATTGTGCATCACCTCCACCTCGCCCACCTCAGCAGGGTCCTGGGCCCCCCCACCAATGCCCTCCTTAAAGGTCCCATCCACCTCCACCCCCCCTCCCACCTCAGTGACGACTCTCTCCATTCACGAGAGGGACGTCAATAGACTCTTTAGGAGACAGAATCCCAGGAAAGCTGCTGGACCGGATGCTGTCTCCCCATCCAGCTTGAAGCACTGCGCTGACCAGCTGTCTCCAGTGTTCACAGACATTTTTAACACCTCACTGGAGACATGTCACGTGCCAGCCTGCTTCAAGACCTCAACCATAATCCCTGTCCCCAAGAAGCCAAGGACCACAGGACTTAATGACTTCAGACCCGTCGCCCTGACCTCTGTGGTTATGAAGTCCTTTGAGCGCCTTGTGCTTTCACACCTCAAAGACCTCACCGACCCCCTCCTGGACCCCCTGCAGTTTGCCTACAGAGCCAATAGGTCTGTAGACGATGCAGTCAACCTGGCCCTCCACTACATCCTCCGGCACCTGGACTCCGCAGGAACCTACGCCAGGATCCTGTTTGTGGACTTCAGCTCTGCCTTCAACACCATCATCCCGGCTCTGCTTCAGGAGAAACTCTCCCAGCTTGGTGTGCCTGACTCCACCTGCAGGTGGATCACTGACTTCCTGTCTGACAGGAAGCAGCATGTGAAGCTGGGGAAACACGTCTCCGACTCACAGACCATCAGCACCGGATCCCCCCAGGGCTGCGTTCTTTCTCCTCTGCTCTTCTCCCTGTACACCAACAGCTGCACCTCCAGTCACCAGTCCGTCAAGCTTATGAAGTTTGCGGACGACACCTCCCTCATCGGACTCATCTCTGATGGAGACGAGTCCGCCTACAGGTGGGAGGCTGACCACCTGGTGACCTGGTACAAGCAAAACAATCTAGAGCTCAACGCTCTAAAGACAGTGGAGATGGTTGTGGACTTCAGAAAGAACCCAGCCCCACCTGCCCCCATCACCCTCTGTGGTTCCACAATTGACACTGTGGAGTCTTTCCGCTTCCTGGGAACTACCATCTCCCAAGACCTCAAGTGGGAGCTGAACATCAGCTCCCTCGTGAAGAAAGCACAACAGAGGATGTACTTCCTGCGGCAACTGAAGAAATTCAACCTGCCAAAGACAATGATGGTGCACTTCTACACAGCCATCATTGAGTCCATCCTCACATCCTCCATCACCATCTGGTACGCTGCTGCCACTGCCAAGGACAAGGGCAGGCTGCAGCGTGTCATTCGGTCAGCTGAGAAGGTGATTGGCTGCAATCTGCCGCCGCTCCAGGACCTATACACCACCAGGACTCTGAAGCGTGCTGGAAAGATTGTGGCTGACCCCTCCCACCCCGGACACAAGCTCTTTGAGTCACTCTCCTCTGGCAGGAGGATGAGGTCCATCAGGACCAAAACCTCACGCCACATAAACAGTTTTTTCCCCTCCGCCACTAGCCTTATTAACAAGGCCCGGAATCCATCCTGACTCTCTCCACACCCCACCTCTGGCTCCTCATGCCACTGTACCTACTCTGCTGTAGCGTCCCTTTTCACCACTGTTTAAGTGTACTGCTTATTTTACTATTTATTGAAATTTATTTTATCGTTATTAATACTTACTGTGTGTATATGTTTATACTTATATTGTTTATATCTTTTTATCCTTCTTATATTTGTATGTGTGACATGCTCCAACAACACCATGACAACTTCCTCGTATGTGCAACGTACTTGGCAATAAAGCCCTTTCTGATTCTGATTCTGATTCTGATTATACTATAAATAAAATTGAATTGAATTAAACTCAACTGCAGCCACGTTCTTATAGAGCAGCAGTCAATGTGGCGCTGACAGCAACACCAAAACATGGAAATCATACGAATTATAGTGCTTAACTTTTGGACATTTGGTTCATGAGAACAGGCTGGTTAGACTATATATCAGGGGTGGCCAACCAGTTAGGTATAAAGAGCCACAAAAAAAACCCGCACCATAGCAAAAAGCCACACAAAACATGCACGTCCACACTACAACAGCAACAGTGTTTTCCAGATCTGATGACAGTCATAATACATAGCAGTTTTCATAGTTTCTTTTCTCACTTAGATTGACTCAGTGGGAAACCTGACAGTCTTTGTTATCCACAATCCTTTTCAGGTCTTGCTTGAACTCGGTTGTGGCCACTCAAAGCAACTCTCTCACTCATCTGTCACTAAAGGGGCTTTCAATCAGTCGGATTTAGCAGTGAAAGGGTTAACGAGGAAGGTGATCT
>NC_050182.1:2256956-2281956 GCF_008315115.2 Sander lucioperca | reverse complement strand
TCAAAATAAAAGTCTGCCTGCCTCTATGGGAATCTAACATAGGGGTGGACTGACTTTAGTTGCCAGGTTTAGACATTAATGGCTGTGTGTTGAGTTATTATATATATATATATATATATATATATATATATATATATATATATATATATATATATATATATATTCACATTTACTCTGTTATACAAGCTGTACACTTCAAACTTTACATTGTAGCAAAGTGTAATTTCTTCAGTGTTGTCCCATTAAAAGATACAATGAAATATTTACTAAAATGTGAGGGGTGTACTCAGTTTTTTAAGATACTGTATATATTTGTTATATGCAAATCTGTCTTGCTTATTTTAACGTTTTTGGCACTACTTTTTTTTTCCATTACCACCAGTATCTTCACCACTAGATCCAACTCATTTAGTTCTACACTTATTTTTTTTGGAATGAATGGTCAAAAAACCTAATTTTTACCTAATTTTTGTGTAAGAAAAAAGCAGAAATGATGAATGATTTGGACTAATGGTGGAGATCAGAGGAATGAAGGTAACGGATTATCACAGATGTGTCAAAGTTTAGTCAGGATAATGCTATGAAATTTAATACAACACCCACAAATCAATGAAAATAGAGATCTGATTAGGCCTGTCGCAATATGCAATAAATCAATTAAAAATGAGCTCGATAATTTTTAAATGGAAATTATCGCGGCCGGAAAAATTTCCATTTAATCATTGTTTTTGGTTGTTTTGTTCATTTATTGTGGATATTTAAAATGTCTTCCAGTTCTAGTTGTTAAATATTCTTTAGAAATAAAAGAGTATTGATCTTTGAAAAGGTGCACCTGCATTATTATGCCATTATCATTATATATTAGATGAAAATGGTCTCAGAACGACAATATTATCGTTTATCGCATTAATTTCTGCGACAATTTAGCATTGTTCAGCAAAATTTGATATGGTGACAGGCCTAGATCTGATAATTAATTTCACTTGTGAAGACCGTCATATGGAACCATCCACATTATTTCGGGGCAGTTCAGTTGAAAGAAACCCATATTTCAGATATAGTAACTTTGAAAACAAATTTGACCCAAGGTCAACAGGAGGGATGAAATGTGAATATAAGAAGATATACAAACATTGACTAAATGACCTTAAACCTCAGGAAGTTTAAGTGAGAAGGTTTTGTCTCACCAGTTTAGCGACCCATCCAGATCCACAGGCCACATCCAGAACCAGAACCTGCTCACGACTCCCAGAGAAGTTGGCATTCAGGAAGTCTACCGTCTGATGTGGCGCACTGTAGTCCATCAGGCTGTGATCCTGTTTTTAAAAGAAAGGTGTAAACTGTTCTGTGCACATTAGACGTTGTTATTAACATAGGCTTGAGACGACACACGTGATGTAAGTGTGATTGTTATGTGTGGATTTAGAGGAGGAAGGAAGAAAAGTAGTGAGACAGAGAGAGACACACACACATACACACACACACTCACACAAAAACACTCACACACACAGGTGCTTTTTTCTGCTGAGTTTGGCACTTTTTTTCGTTGTTTTTGGCGCTTTTTTGTGCTAGTTTTGGCGTAAACTGTTCTGTGCACATGAGACTTTATTTATGTAGGCTTGAGACAACATGTGATGTAATTGTAATTGTTATGTGTCGATTTAGAGGAGAAAGGAAGAAAAGTAGTGAGACTGAGAACTATGAATTGTCTACTAATTTAATTTACAGATGATTCACAGCTATCAGAGCTCATTGATCTTCATGCTCATCTCTCCATGTCCATCCTGCCTGCAGCAGGTAACCTACAGTAGTTACTAGTAGTTACTGCTTCCCTGCAACTAGAAGGCTCATTGGTTGTGATTGCCCAGCTACCGGTGTCATATGCCAAAAAAGTGACTGACGTACACATGTTCCACCAAAACAAGTTCCTTCCTGAGACTATTTACCTGAGGCACCGTGGCTCCGTCCGGAGCTTAGCCCCGCCCAAGATGATTGTGATTGGTTTAAAGAAATGCCAATGAACCAGAGCAGGTTGTTCTCCCATCCAGGAATGCTGGGTGGACTAGTCAGACCTTCCTCCACAGAGCTGTGGAGGAGGGTCTGGACATGCGAGACTATGCGAGGTTATATGCAAACACCCTTCATATTTGAATTTGAGAAGATATGTAAAAATGCCCTCAGACTTCTGAGGATTAATTAAGTAGCTTTTTGTACAAATTGTAATGAGAACTGGATCAGGAAGGATGAGTTTCTGTCCACTGACCTGTTCGTACGTCTCGGCCCATTGGTCGTAGAACTTCATCATCTGCTGCGGATCAGCGCCTCTGATGGACATGAGAAAGGTCTTCACATCGTTTATGGTTCTGCTGCCGTCTGACATGATGAGGACACAACTTCAAACCTGCCGGAGGAGAAACATTCAGCATGTACTTAACATGTGGACAACACTGGAATGCAGGTAAGATATAAGATAAGATATAAGATGAGACATAAGATAAGATATAAGATATAAGATATAAGATAAGATATACATCATTGTCCCCAAAGGGAAATTTGTTTTGGACTCTCTCCATTCTGCAGCTTTACAAAGACAACACAAAATACAGAAAATAAGCATCTCTCAACACATACTCTCATATACATTAGACAGGTACCTATATAGTAATACTCTCATATACATTAGACAGGTACCTATATAGTAATACTCTCATATACATTAGACAGGTACCTATATAGTAATACTCTCATATACATTAGACAGGTACCTATATAGTAATACTCATATACATTAGACATGTACCTATATAGTAATACTCTCATATACATTAGACATGTACCTATATAGTAATACTCATATACATTAGACCAGTACTTATATAGTATTACTCTCATATACATTAGACAGGTCCCTATAATACTCTCATATACATTAGACAGGGACCTATATAGTAATACTCTCATATACATTAGACAGGTACCTATATAGTAATACTCTCATATACATTAGACAGGTACCTATATAGTAATACTCTCATATACATTAGACAGGTACCTATATAGTAATACTCTCATATACATTAGACAGGTACCTATATAGTAATACTCTCATATACATTAGACCAGTACTTATATAGTAATACTCTCATATACATTAGACAGGTACCTATATAGTAATACTCTCATATACATTAGACAGGTACCTATATAGTAATACTCTCATATACATTAGACAGGTACCTATATAGTAATACTCTCATATACATTAGACAGGTATCTATATAGTAATACTCTCATATACATTAGACAGGTATCTATATAGTAATACTCTCATATACATTAGACAGGTATCTATATAGTAATACTCTCATATACATTAGACAGGTATCTATATAGTAATACTCTCATATACATCAGACAGGTACCTATATAGTAATACTCTCATATACATTAGACCAGTACTTATATAGTAATACCCAGACCTCTGATTGACTGTTTACATCCCGTAAACACTCCCACAAGCACACTGACCAGACACACTCTCCCAAAGTCAATAATCAGAGATACAGCGCTATACGCCCCTCTGTGCTCCCTTCAGAGCAATCACCCATTCATAATCCCATAACCACCGTGTCTGTCCCCCGACTGAGACCGTTTAAACCAAACACTAATAAAAGAGGTGCTATACTAAACAACCTAATTGGAATTAAAACAACCACTGCAACGACAGAACAGAATAGGAAAATCAAATGTGGGCTATTAAATATTAGATCTCTGTCATCGAAAGCATTATTGGTAAACGAATTGATATCAGATAACCACATTGATTTATTCTGCCTCACCGAAACCTGGCTGGGCCATGACGAATATGTTAGTTTAAACGAAGCCACTCCTCCCAGTCATAATAATACCCAAATTCCACGAGGCTCAGGCCGAGGAGGGGGAGTTGCAGCCATATTTGACTCGAGCCTGTTAATTAATCCTAAACCTAAACTAAATTATAACTCGTTTGAAAGCCTTGTTCTTAATCTTCAACACCCAACATGGAAAACAGTACAGCCAATTATATTCGTTGTTGTTTACCGAGCACCAGGTCCATATTCTGAGTTCTTATCTGAATTCTCAGAGTTTTTATCATGCGTAGTCCTTCAATCAGACAAAGTACTTATTGTAGGTGATTTTAATATCCATGTGGACATTGAGAGCAATAGCCTTAGTACTGCTTTCAATTCACTGCTAGATTCTATTGGTTTCAGTCAGAGGGTGCATAAGGCCACGCACTGTTTTAACCACACCCTCGACCTTGTGCTAGAATATGGCATCAAAATTGACGATTTAATAGTATTTCCGCAGAATCCTTTATTATCAGACCATTTTTTAATAACTTTCGAATTCCTACTACCAGACTATACGAAATTAAATAAAAGTTTCTACACTAGATGCTTATCTGACAGTGCTATAGCTAAATTTAAGGAAGCTATTCCAACAGCACTTAACTCAATGTCATGCCTTAATATAACAGAGGACTGTTACGTTAACTCTAGTCCCTCCCAACTTGATAACTTTGTAGACGCTGCTACGGCCTGCCTACGGACTACTTTAGACTCGGTTGCTCCTCTCAAAAAGAAGATGATGAAGGAAAGGAAACTAGCACCTTGGTATAACTCCCAAACTCGCAAATTAAAACAAATCTCACGAAAACTTGAAAGTAAATGGCGTTCCACCAAACTGGAAGAATCTCGTGTGGATTGGCAAGATAGTCTAAAAAATTATAGGAGGGCCCTCAGAAATGCCAGATCAGACTATTACTCAACACTAATAGAAGAAAATAAGAACAACCCAAGGTTTCTTTTCAGCACTGTAGCCAGGCTGACAGATAGTCACAGCTCTATTGAGCCATCTATTCCTATAGCTCTGAGCAGTGATGACTTCATGACCTTTTTTAATGATAAAATTATAACAATTAGAGAAAAAATTCATCACCTTCTGCCCACAGCTTCCAACGACTCACCATTGGGCGCAGGAGGGCTAGAGAGAACGATAAGACCTGATACTTATTTAGACGGCTTTTATCCTTTAGACCTCCAACAATTAATGTTAAGGGTCTCTTCAGCTAAGCCAACTACCTGTCTCTTAGACCCCATTCCAACGAAGCTACTTAAAGAAGCACTACCTGTGGTCAACACCACATTACTAGATACGATCAATATGTCCTTATTAACGGGTCACGTACCGCAGTCTTTTAAAGTAGCTGTGATAAAACCTATTCTGAAAAAACCCACCCTCGACCCTGAGGTCTTAGCCAACTATAGACCTATATCTAACCTCCCGTTTCTCTCCAAAATCCTTGAGAAGGTAGTCGCTAATCAATTGTGTGACTTTCTGCATAGAAATAGTCTATTTGAAGACTTTCAGTCAGGATTTAGAATGCATCATAGCACAGAGACGGCACTGGTGAAAATCACTAACGACCTTCTAACTGCTGCTGACAAAGGACTTGTCTCCGTACTTGTCTTATTAGATCTTAGTGCTGCATTCGACACTATTGACCATACCATCCTCTTACAGAGACTGGAACATTTAGTTGGCATTAAAGGAATCGCACTAAGCTGGTTTAAGTCCTATTTTTCTGAGCGATCCCAATTTGTTAATATTAACGATAAACCATCCAAATACGCTAAAGTTAGCCATGGCGTTCCTCAAGGCTCAGTGCTTGGACCAATTCTATTCTCTTTATATATGCTTCCTCTAGGCAATATTATTAGGAAACACTCAATTAACTTTCACTGTTACGCAGACGACACCCAATTATATCTGTCAATCAAGCCAGACGAAAGCGGTCAGTTAGCTAAACTTCAAGCGTGCATTAAAGATATAAAATCCTGGATGACCCACAATTTTCTGATGTTGAACTCAAACAAAACGGAAGTTATTGTGCTGGGACCCAAGCACCACCGAACTTCATTATCTAAATATATAGCTACCCTAGATGGTATTGCCCTGGCCTCCAGCACTACTGTCAGAAATCTAGGAGTCATTTTTGACCAGGATCTATCCTTTAACGCCCACTTAAAACAAACCTCAAGAACAGCCTTTTTCCATCTTCGTAACATTGCCAAAATCAGGAACATCCTGTCTCAAAACGATGCTGAAAAACTAGTCCATGCATTCGTAACTTCCCGGCTGGACTACTGTAATTCTTTACTATCAGGCTGCTCAAATAAGTCCCTCAAGACCCTCCAGCTGATCCAGAATGCTGCAGCACGTGTTCTGACAAGAACTAACAAAAGAGATCACATTTCTCCTGTATTAGCTTCTCTGCATTGGCTTCCTGTAAAATCCAGGATTGAATTTAAAATCCTTCTCCTGACCTACAAAGCACTAAATGGTCAAGCACCATCATACATAGAAGAGCTTTTAGTACCTTATTGTCCCACTAGAGCACTACGCTCCCAGAACTCAGAGCTACTTGTGGTTCCTAGAGTCTCTAAAAGTAGAATGGGAGCCAGAGCCTTCAGCTACCAGGCTCCTCTCCTGTGGAACCAGCTCCCAACTTGGGTTCGGGGGGCTGACACCGTCGCCACATTTAAGAATAAACTGAAAACCATCATCTTTGATAAAGCTTATAGTTAGGGAGTGAGGAGTTGCAGCATAGTAGAGTAGAGTAGAGGGAGGCAGGAAGTACAAGCCCGTTCCGGCAGAGGAGAGTACGAGCCCGGTCCAGGGCCCCTCTCTTTAGCCTGCCTCTCTTAGTTATACTATTATAACTCTAGACTGCTGTGGGAAGCTCCTTCCAAGGACACAATGAGCCGCTCCCTCTTCTCTCTTTTCACTTGTCTCCTTTTGTGTGCATCTTAGTCCCAGAAATGCCTGTTACTAACCTATCTCTGGGGAGTTTTCTCCCCGGAGTCCCTTTGCTTCTTCTTCACCCAGAACATCGCCTTGGAATTGGGTGGCACCTACACCGGGGTCCTGGGTGCAGCTGACGCTATGGACTTACTACACCCTGCTACGCTCTGCGTTTCCCCGCAGTGTCCGACTGCGTCCTGCCGCGTCCAACCGCGTCCACCCAGGCTGCTGTGCCACACTACACCCCGTAACGCCCTGCTGTGCCCTACTATGACATGAACTACTATGACTACCATTGTGATCACTGCTTCACTATCTTTATTATGACTATTATTGCCACCATTCACCACTCCCCCAACTGGTGCCGTCAGACACCGCCTACCAAGAGTCTGGGTCTGTCCGAGGTTTCTTCCTAACAAAAAAAAAGGGAGTTTTTCCTTGCCACTGTCGCAATAGCTACTGCTAATGCTTGCTCTTGAGGCAACCACTGTAATAGTTGGGGCTTCGTAAAGTACAGAGTTTGGTCTAGACCTACTCTATCTGTAAAGTGTCTCGAGATAACTCTTGTTATGATTTGATACTATAAATAAAATTGAATTGAATTGAATTGAATTGAATTAATACTCTCATATACATTAGACCAGTACTTATATAGTAATACTCTCATATACATTAGACCAGTACTTATATAGTAATACTCACATATACATTAGACAGGTACCTGTATAGTAATACTCTCATAAACATTAGAAAAGTACTTATATAGTAATACTCATATACATTAGACAGGTACCTATATAGTAATACTCTCATATACATCAGACAGGTATCTATATATAAGCACATTAATTCAGTTAATTAGGCACATTAGGCAGTTTATAATTGAACAACCCTGTACGTACTGCACAACAACACACACACACACACACACACACACATATATCAGATAAGCTACTCTCACTTACCAGGTAACAGTAACGTTGTGGTTGATGGACTTTTGAAAACACCGCTACTTTAAAACTTTGTCCAAACTCTACCTGGTTGCGAGAAGGAAAGACCGCACAAAGAATGCAGCTTGTTGTTGCTTAGTAACGTTAAGTGACATCACGCCAGATCCAGGGCACGGCCACGGAAGCCCCAAAGGGCCAAATGTCAGTGCTTCACAACACAGACGGGGTGAATTTATGAATGAAAGTGACACAATGTTGTTACGTATCATCACGCTTTTGTAAGTGGGTATACGTAAATCCTTGACTTTTCCTAGTGGGTATACTCCGTATACCTGCGTATCACACTGATTTCCACATAACCTATGCAGTACACAATGACATGTTGAACAATCCAACAGCCCATGCATTGCACCACTAACATAACAAACAAGGTAACAATCTGTGCTCTGCAGCTGCTATAAAAATGTTATCTGATTTCAGACATGTTAGTTTAGGCTTCAGGGACATTTAGTTTGTGGCGTCTTTCCCTCCAACGTCTCCGAGCACCGCGGCGCCTCGAGGCTTTGAGAGTCGCTGAACTGACGGAACCGGTTGAGCATGAACGTTGGCACGAGACGGTTGAAAGCGTGGGCGTATTTAGCATTTAAATTTAACACTTGGAGTCAATGTGTAGAAATAACAGAACAAATATAGATAATATATTCATTTAACGTATTCATTTTGACAGTCAGTTTCACCAGAACTTAGTAAGTTTCCTCTATCACTTTTTAATGGCATTTTCAGTCAGTTTTTGGTCAGTTTTTAGTCAGACACACACACAATCACACACCACACACAACACACACACACACACATAGAGCACACACACAGTCACAACCACACACACCACACACCACAGTCACACACACACACACACACACACACACACACACACACACACACACACACACACACACATAGAGACACACACACCACACACTCACACACACACACACACACAACACACAGACACAGATACCACCCACACACACACACACACATACAGACACACACACACAGTCACACACACACACACACACACCCACACACACACACACACACCACACACACACATCACACACACCACACACACACACATACACACACACAACACACACACACAATAGCTAACACAATGTGTAAGTTATGGAACAACTTCCTGTAGGTGGCTGTCGAAACAGGAATGGTTGTATCTTAGCAAAGTTAGCAAGTTAGTAATCTTAGCACATGTAGAACGTGTGGTCTACATGTGATATTGAGCCACCCCCTATACTAGCCACCCCCTTACCATAACTTGTGAAGCGTTTAAGGTAACTCTTGTTGTGAGGTATCATTGAACTCAGCAAAGATTCCTTTTTAATTGGTGACGGTTTGCCCTGCCCCAAATGATTAAGCCACGCCCCCTTTAATAACTAATGCCCTGTTTCTTGTACACTATTGTGTGAAGACATGAACTCTGCAGAGACTTCCCTTTTCATTGGTGACAATTTGAAGTTTGAGTGCCATGCAAATGCCGGCAAGGAGCGGCATCCGCCAGTACCCCCGACGTGCTGGGAGGCGAGTGTGCAGCTTTAATTTTAATTTTTATTCTTTATTGCCAGAAAAGGTGCTTATGAGTACAATTATTTTTACTCCCTGCAGTGCCCCACTATGTGCTGCAGTTCCCTGCTACTCACTCCCTGCAGTGCTCTGCTACGTCCTGTACACCCTGTAATTTCCTGCTGTGCCCTGCTACTCCATGAATACTACAACTACTATTCTAGTCACTGTTCCATTATCTTTATTGTGACTATTACTGCCAGTTCATCACCCCCCAACCGGCACCGCAGATACGCCTACCAAGAGCCTGGGTCTGTCCCAGGTCTCTCCTAAAGGAAGATTTTCCTCGCCACTAAATGCTTGCTCTTGGGGGAATTACTGGAATTGTTGGGTCTTTGTAAATTATAGAATGTGGTCTAGACCTACTCTATCTGTAAAGTGTGTCGAGATAACTCTTGTTATGATTTTTTTGTTTTTAAAGAGAATTTTCTGGGCATTTATTTTTATAGGACAGCTGAAGACATGAAAGGGGAGAGAGAGGGGAGACATGCAGCAAAGGACGTAGGTCGGAGTCGAACCCACGGCTGCTGCGTCGAGGAGTGAACCTCTATATATGGGCGCCTGCTCTACCAGGTGAGCTACCCCGGCGCCCCATGATTTCATACTATAATACAGCAACAGCAAACATGGAAATCATACGAATAGTGCTTAACTTTTCAGCTTTTTTGGACATTTGGCTCATGAGAACAGGCTGGTTAGATTATAGATGAAAGATGTGAAAGATTTTACATGAAAACAAGTTGAATACAAATAAAGTGAAATACAAACAGTTATATGTGTCCCTTTTAATGTCATCTTTAATGTCATCATTACATGAAATGACAATTATTAAGCCTTTGACCTCCCCCACTAGCAGCCCTGACCAACAGTTTCCTGTTTTTACAGCAGAAACGGATCTAAATGTGTATTTAGGAACATTGTAGGAATTCATTCAGACTATAACTGCTATGGAACGAAATCTGATTCATTGGATTTTGAAATTAAAAAGCATTGACATTCTTGCATTCTGAATATTTATGCATTGAAATTATGTATCTGAATTTTACTCTTCAAATTTCATTCATTCAACTCATTTTCACACCATAGTTTTTCTAAGTTCATAAATTCAAAATCAAAAATTTGACGTAAAAAAATTCAGTATAACAAATTCAGATGCAAAATACAATGTTTAAAAATGATTCTGAATTCATACTTAGAAAAAAAAGGTGTGAATTAGTTCCACCTTCCATACACTCTGATCAAAAGATGGGACATTGTAGAATGCATTCAGACTAATTGAGTGCCTTCCTGTACAGGTACATGGTCCCATAGAGGTACTGGTCATTGTGCTGGTCTTTGTGATCATTATAAACATCCATCATGTATCTGTCCATCTCTTGGCGGATCACACGGGTCCACAGTCCCTCATCCTCCATCAGCTGCAGCTCTTTCTCCAAACACACCTTGTATTTGGCTCCAGACTCCGACTTCGGGTCCCCTCTCGACATGCAAACATAGCCTCCTGCAGGACGGAATATACAAGTATTAAAGAAGTAAAAAATTCTAAACTTAGCACAAAAAGTAAGGAAATTTGTGTTTGGTACATTATTTCTCTGTGGTAACAATGCTTTTTGGCAATAAATCTTATATCGTTGGAAAGCCTGTTTAGTTCCCTTTCAAATGGTGCCCCATTTGTAAGGAACATGCATTTGTGGGATGAGCAGCAGCGCTGAGTATGTGGGTTGCGCCCATGAAAAATTTGCCAAATCTTCTCTGCCAATGCCAAACAGCTTATTCTGCCAGTGACTTGTTTGGTGTTTGGTGGATTGGATGATTGAAGTTTGAAGAAACAAGACATATTGGCAATTTAACAATTTATTCATTTCACAAACAAGAGCCTCAGTAGCGTGTGGAAGAACCATACACAGCCACAACAGCCTGGCTCCTCCTCCTCATGCTGGTCACACACTGCTGTGGGATGGCATCCCATTCTTTAACCAGCATTTGTCGCAAGTCAGCCAACGTGGTCATGTTGGTCACTCTGGCACGAACAGCACGCCCAAGCTGATCCCACAAGTGTTCAATGGGGTTGAGGTCAGGACTGCTGGCAGGCCATCCCATCCTCTCCCACATTCTGGAGGTAGTCTCTGACCAGCATGAGTGTCCTCACCTTGTTCAGCAGCTTTTAAGCATTTTTCTGTTGTTTACTAGTTTATTTTCTACTTCTACCATAATATTCTGGTCTGAAAGGGTTTCATGTTGAAAGGTTAACTTTATGTTAGTACCCTGCTTGTATTTACTCTGTATTTGGATGGAATGGATGGACTGTGTAAGTGGACAGACACGAAAATAAACAAATTCATTCATTCATTCATTCATTCACTCAGCAGACGGAGTAAAGAGGAGGAAACCTTCACGCATTACAAGTCAACGGAGAGCGAAGAGATGTTGTTTGTGTGTGTGTGTCTGTGTGTCTGTGTGTGTGTGTGTGTGTGTGTGTGTGCATGCATTACTTTTGTAACATTAAGAACAATCCTGGCTATCTCAGACCTTATGTACGTTGTTGGTTACCTGGTTTGGCAGCGTAGCAGAGCTCCCTCACAACGCTGACTGGAACAAATCTGTCACGCAAAGCACCGACGATCATCACCACGTCAAATGCATCTGAAACCAAAGGAGGAAGGGGGGGGGGGGGGGGGTAAGCTTGTCTCTGTGTGAAGAGGCAGATCTGGCTTCGGATCTTTGAATCTGAAAACTCCTCCGGGTTGAATTATTCGTCTGGTTTCTTGACATGAAACCAGTGAGCTTAAAGAGTAAACTCGTTTTTCTCAACCTGGACCCTATGTTCCCATGTTTTTGTGTCTGAGTGTCTGATGGGAAGAACAATCTCTGAAACTGGTCCAGTATTAATCAGTCAGCGTCCACTAAAAGTTCTGTTGTTGCTGCTGACAGACTCAGATTATTATTCTAAGTGTCTGACAACATTATGAAAGGATCCCTACAGAGATAGACCTTTTAGTTAAAGAGTAAGATCCTTTTAGTTTAACATGAAACAGCCCCAAAATCACCATCAACAAACCCACCAGACTCCATGTAAATAATCAGTACTTCTATCATCGTAAAACACACTTCATTCAAAGTGGACAGAAACTAAATAAAACTATCAAAACCCATCTTGGTTCATCTTTCCACTGTTCCAACAATCACCACTCTGGTTTGGTTGAAATAAACCCTTAATTCACCCATTTACATGTGGAAATATGCTGGCTCTATACATGCTAAAAGTAGTTATTATTTACATGGAGTCTGGTGTAGTTTGGTGATGGTGATTTTGGGGCTGTTTCATGTTAAAGAAAAAGGATCTTACTCTTTAACCAAAAGGTCTATCTCTGTAGGGATCCTACAGAATGTTTAGTGGATGCTAACTGATGCTGAACATTAGTCCTGTAGGGTTACATTGCAGCTTTTTCTCGTTTAATACTGGACCAGTTTCAGAGATTGTTGTTCCCATCAGTCATGTAGACACACAAACAAAATAGGGTCCAGGTTAATGTTCCTCCTATCAGTGGGGCTGGATTCAAAGCTGTTTGTGCTGTGTCTGAGTGTGTATGAAGTGTGAGTACCAGTCTGTGCTGGTAGTGGTTCTGTCCCCAGTAGGGCCAGTCTGAGGTCCTGATAGAGGCCGGTCTTTGCAGCTTGTTCCAGCATCCCTTTACTGCCGTCCACTCCCACAAACTTCCTGAAGCCCAGTTCAGCCATCTATCAACACAAGAATTCAATTCAATTTTTAATTCAATTTTATTTATAGTATCAAATCAGAAGAGTTATCTCAAGACACTTTACAGATAGAGTAGGTCTAAACCACACTCTATAATTTAAAAAGACCCAACAATAGTGTGCTGGAGGCCAGAGCAATACCATCCAGAGTAGCTATATCTTTAGATAATGAGGTTCGGAAGTGTTTAAGGTCCAGCACTAGCCTGACAAGCCAGACCCACATCCAGATGTTGGGTCTGGGAACTCACCATTGGCAGGGCTCAATCTGAGGGGCGGGATAAACGGATGTCTTTCAAATTCCCTCTGCACGCAATAGGATAGCTCTACAACCAACCAGAGCAACTACTAGCTAAGCAACTAGTTGATATATTACACTTTAAACTCTGAACACATCTTCCTTTTTTAAGAATGACTTCAGTAGCGTTCTTTGTTCTTTTCTCAAAGAAAAGCTGAACTCCAAGTCTTCCAGAGTCGCGGCCAAAGCCGATTCCAAAGACCGCTGTTCGCCAGCAGCAGCAGCAGCCATCTTCTTTGTTTTCAAGTAGCAGGGAATTCACACGGAACTGTCGCAACTCTGCCGTCATTATGTTAAGCCCCGCCCACCGACTTTATAAACGACATGATTGGCCTGACCAGAATTTGGTTTTTCCAGCTCGCAAACCAACGGAGAGTTGCTAGAATGACCCTGGCTGCAAATTACATTTGCTGCTGCTAGAGTGCGTCTAGATTTCTAGGCTAGTCCAGGACAATAATCTCGGTTTTGTCTGAGTTTAACATCAGAAAATTGTAGGTCATCCAGGATTTTATATCTTTAATGCATGCTTGAAGTTTAGCTAACTGACTGGTTTCGTCTGGCTTGATTGATAGGTATAATTGGGTGTCATCCGCATAACAGTGAAAGTTAATGTTAATAATATTGCCTAGAGGAAGCATATATAAGGTGAATAGAATTGGTCCAAGCACTGAGCCTTGTGGAACGCCATGGCTAACTTTAACGTGCCTGGAGGATTCATTGAAGAAGATAGGACAAATGACGAACGAAGGAATCAACTATGACATTTTGATCTCTTAAAGGCGCTGACACACCAACCCGATTATCGGCCGTTGGACAGTCTGGCGAGGTCGGTGAATCGAGACTGTTCCGTGTGTTCTGTGCCGTCATCAGTCTGAGGGGCCGTCGGCCTTCATTTTGGCCGATTTGACTTGTTGAATCGGCCAATGGGCAGTCGGACTCAATGACCCATCTGATTGGTGGAGTGCTAACCCGGAAATGACGAGCGGGATGAGCATGACTAGAGCCTCTCAAAATCTGACGAAAATCGTTTAAACTGACCTTTGTTGATCTGAAATGAAGGCAGATTCAGCAACTGCACGGCCTATTTCTCGTTTAAAATGTTTTCAGAAACACGTTTCAGTGAACTATCTTCGTAAAATACAAGATTATATTCTGCACGAGCCGCCATTATGGACGGTTTTGAAATTTGGGAGCAGCCAGACCCACATGACACGTTCATCCAATCAGCTGCCGGTTTTCATTTTATGGGCGACAAAACAGATTAGTGCCGCCTGCTGTCTACGTATTACTACTCATTCACGCGCAGAACGTACGCTCAAGTCGCCGTCGCTTCGGTGTGTTCTGAGGCACTTTTTGGACTGACGACGGTCGGCCGTCGGGTTGGTGTGTCAGAGCCTTACGAGTGAGATTTTCATCTGCACATCTGTCCGTCCAGCACTTTAAAAGTCTGACACTGTGGATCCATATTTTCAGAATAAAAGTTGGAATATTTTGGGGGGGCAAGGTCGTGATGTTTTGAGAGAAAAAAGTCAGAACATTTTAGAAAAAAGAAAAGTTAAAATATTTTCAGAATAAAACTCGAAATCTTTTTAAAAAAGAAACAGAATATTTTCAGAACAAAAGTTGGATAATATTAGGAAAATATTGTAATACTTTGAGAGAAAAAAGTCAGAACATTATACGGAAAAAAGTTGGAATATTTTAAGAATTAAAGTCTGGAAAGAAAGCTGGAAAATATAGAAAAAGATGTCCAGACAGCTATCAGTGGATCACTTTGATACTGAAGAAAAGTTAAAAACAAGTTCTGCTGCCATTTTCTTTCTCTCTCCAAATATCCATGAGTAAGTAGAGTGACAGACAACAACATGACCACATGAGGAAAGGTAGGCCTATGTTTTCAAGAGTTTCAAAAAGCGAGAACCAAATTGTCTCTTTTACGTAGGGATCCCCAAAATCCAGATTTTTGGGGTACGAACGAATACCGAATCCTCGTCCCATCCTCAGTCCATGAACACAGTAAACTCATTAATGAAGTAAACAGTGACTGTCCTTCCTTTGCCGTACCTGAAGTTGCTGCATTTTGGCTGCTGTCTGTAGATTCCTTCATCACAACTCGTATTCTTCTGGATGTTTCCTACCAGATGTTGTAACAGCGGTGATGTTGTGTATAGTTTAGGGTCCTCGCCACCACCAGACTAATCAGCATTGTAAATTGAACATGTAGCTGGACTTGATTGGCCTTCTTTTGACTGAAAGTTCTGCCAAACTACACTTTTTCTGCTCATGAGTTCCATTTTCACTTCCTCACAGCCTGCTGCATTGAACGCTCCACCTACGTAAACACCTTCCCGTAATCAACGGCGCCGTCATTACGTCCACCAGCGTAGTGCGCGTAGTGCAAGCGTACGGTTCGGTTCGTTGGGAAAAAAATTCTAAGGTTCGGCAGAAACCAAAAAGCCCAATATTCAGCCGAATCCGAAGCCAAATTCTGGTTTCGGTGCATCCCTGCTTCACACGTTGCTCTGGGACAAATTTGGGCATCACTTTACAGAAAGCTGAGTTTGTTCTGAACATTTTGATTTGAAACATGTGCATTAGTTATATGTAAATCCTCTTAAAAGTTGAATATAAGAAGATACATAAACATTGAGTGAATGACCTTAGACCTCAGGAAGTTTAAGTGAGAAGGTTTTGTCTCACCAGTTTAGCGACCCATCCAGATCCACAGGCCACGTCCAGAACCAGAACCTCCTCACGACTCCCAGAGAAGTTGGCATTCAGGAAGTCTAGTCTGATGTGGCGCTCTGTAGTCCATCAGGTTGCAATCCTGTTTTAAAAAGAAAGGTGTAAACTGTTCTGTGCACATTAGACGTTGTTATTAACGTAGGCTTGAGACGACACACGTGATGTAATTGTAATTGTTATGTGTAGATTTAGAGGAGGAAGGAAGAAAAGTAGTGAGACTGAGAACTATGAATTGTCTACTTTTTTTATTTACTTTACACATGATTATGTCACGATTGTAAGTTTCTGTTGTTAGTGTTTCCTGTTTTATTTTGAAGTCTTTTCTCCCTTATCATGTCTTGTTGTACTTCCTGCTTTGTGTTTCCCACCTTTGTGATTGTCTGCCCAGCCTGATGTGTTACACCTGTTCCTTTCCCTTGTGTCACCTGTTCCTTGTTTAACCTCGTTACCCTGTGCTGTCTTGTCTTCCTTTGAACTGCATTTGGGTCCAAGCCTCGCCTACATTCTCTGAAACCCGTGACAGATGACTGACCTGTTCGTACGTCTCGGCCCATTGGTCGTAGAACTTCATCTTCTGCTGCGGATCAGCGTCTCTGCTGGACTTGAGAAAGGTCTTCACATCGTTTACGGTTCTGCTGCCGTCTGACATGATGAGGACACAACTTCAAACCTGCCGGAGGGGAAACATTCACCATCTACTTAACATGTGGACAACACTGGAATGCAGGTAAGATATAAGATAAGCTATAAGATAAGATATACATTATTGTCCCCAAAGGGGAATTTGTTTTGGACTCTCTCCATTCTGCAGCTTTACAAAGACAACACAAAATACAGAAAATAAGCATCTCTCAACACATACTCTCATGCAACACAAAACATGCTCTCATATACATTAGACAGGTACCTGTATAGTAATACTCTCATATACATTAGACAGGTACCTGTATAGTAATACTCTCATATACATTAGACAGGTATCTATATAGTAATACTCTCATATACATTAGACAGGTACCTGTATAGTAATACTCTCATATACATTAGACAGGTATCTATATAGTAATACTCTCATATACATTAGACAGGTATCTATATAGTAATACTCTCATATACATTAGACAGGTACCTATATAGTAATACTCTCATATACATTAGACAGGTCCCTATATAGTAATACTCTCATATACATTAGACAGGTACCTATATAGTAATACTCTCATATACATTAGACAGGTACCTAATAAGCACATTAACTCCTCCTTCAGTGGCAGTTTGTAATTGAACAACCCTGTATGTATTGCACAACTAACATAATGCACAACCCCAATAGGCTACATCTGTAACCGAACATGTTAGATTAGGCCTCAGGGACATTTAGTTTGACTTATGACTTTAGAGTTTCACACGACTCTGTAATACACCTCAGCAAACCTAACACTTGGAGTCAATGTGTAGAAATAACAGAACAAAAAAAAAAAACTGGTAACATGGTCATCAAAGTTAACATACATTACATGTGTTTAAAGCAGGAACATGTGTGAAGGTTAAGGTTACTTTAAATCGTCTTGGATGAAGGGAGTTGCTGTACGGAAGAAGATCAGGATCCACATGAGAGAAGTTATTTGTGTTTAAAGTCAGAAGGAAAGCGTCTCCTCCGTCCCGTCTGCAGTCTAACTGTCAGAGGGAAGTTTTAAAATGTCTGCGCTGACACAAAGAGACGCTGTTGGACTTCCTCCATCCAGAGCAAATACTCAACACATGAGAAGAGTCCCAGAGATCCTCCAGCCGGACTGATAACAGACTGACAGTTTGTACTCACCTGTGTGTGTGTGTGTGTGTGTGTGTGAGAGAGAGTTTGTACTCACCTGTGTGTGTGTGAGAGAGAGAGTCCAGGATTATTCATCAGAGCAGTGATGATGGTTTATAAAGAGCAGATGGGAGTCTGTCGAGCCTGATTGGCCGCTTTAGGGCCTTCATGTTCAGACAGGCATGTTATATGAATAATATATGTAGTTCAGAACTTTTAATACCTTTAATCCTTCCTGCAGGCCTGAGCCCGTACTCCTGTCCTTAAATAAACTTCTACGGCAGAAAAGTGCAGCAGACTATCTCTCCAATCTGAGTTTTCTGTTGCACGACTAAAACTACTTTTGAACGTCCACATGTTCCACCAAAACAAGTTCCTTCCTGAGACTATTTAGCAGAGGCACCATTCGCTTCATTTTCGCTTTGGACTTGAATTATGAATAAATATATCCTCCATAATAAACCACAGCATAATCATATCGTACACAGTCCCGTGGGCGGTAATCTAACATGTTGTTTTGTTGCCAGCGGTTGCTAATGTTTCTCCGGCCGTTCTGCACACTGTTTAAGGCTGAGCCTCGCCCCCCCCCCCACCCTGGGCCACATCACTACCTGTTTATCCTGCTTTTTTTGGCATTCTTCTGCTGTTAATGGCACTTTTTTTTAGCTGTTTTGGGTGCTTTTTTCTGCTGTTTTTGGCGGGTTTTTCTGCTGTTTTTGGAGCTTTTTTCTGCTATTAATGGCACTTTTTTTAGCTGTTTTTGGCTTTTTTTGCACTGTTTTTGGCGCTGGTTTTGGCGCTTTTTTGCGCTGTTTTTGCCGCTTTTTCCCACTGTTTTTGGCGCTATTTTGCCACTGTTTTTGGCGTTTTTTTCGGCGCACTCACATTCATTCAGATCAGCCAAACCGGCTCGGCTGCTGCACCTCAGAGTTATAACGTCGGGGAAAACCCCTGAATACATGTGATATAAATATAAAGATTATACAGAATGATTTATCTGATATAGTTTTGATAAGATTGAATGTTTTCTCACCGCAGAGCGAGCTGAGACTAATAGAAGATATTATTTTTATTTATTTTTTTATTCTTTATTGCCAGAAAAAGTGCTTATAAGTACAATTCCGGTTTATTACGTAACACTGCGGTGACGCAACAAAGGGGGCGGGGCCTCCACTCGCGAGGACCACTCCAATGGGGAGGATGACGTGGTGATCTCTCACTCTGCTCACATTTCCGGGAACCAAAGAAGTTGTGAATTGTGAATCACTGGAGCCAAGCTTATATTTAGGGTTTTTAAAAGATTCTCTGCACAGTTTAAGTATTTTTTTAAGGGTGACAGTCCCCTTAAGGGACTTTAATGTTTCAGTTTTAAGGAAAAAATTATAATATTCAGCTTTTTGTCCAAAATATCCTAATTCTTCTTCTTTTATCTGTATTATTTCCCACTACTAATGCAAAACAATATTTTTATTTTTTATCGTTGATTAAATTAAGGTTTAAGTAGGTTTGGGAGATATATCAGAATATTATAAATAATATGTTTGGATATTAATATATTTCACAATATGTAAACTGCCTTTAGGTATAATCTCATACAGGATATGTTATATAAATAATAACTAACAATATATAGATATTTGGTTTTAATCTCTTAAAATAACCCAACAACAAACATACATTGGCTAAATGTACAACTAACCTGGCTCACATTGACCCAACGTTGGAATTAGGTCAGTTTTCTTTCAGTTCTCCATTTTCTGTGAGTTTTAGGTCAGTTTTAGGTCAGTTTGGGGTCCGTTTTTGGTCAGTTATATGTGAGTTTTAGGTCAGTTTTGGGTCAGTTTTTGGTCAGTTATATGTGAGTTTTAGGTCAGTTTTTGGTCAGTTATATGTGAGTTTTAGGTCAGTTTTAGGTCAGTTTGGGATCAGTTTTGGGTCAGTTATATGTGAGTTTTAGGTCAGTTTGGGGTCCGTTTTTGGTCAGTTATATGTGAGTTTTAGGTCAGTTTTGGGTCAGTTTTTGGTCAGTTATATGTGAGTTTTAGGTCAGTTTTTGGTCAGTTATATGTGAGTTTTAGGTCAGTTTTAGGTCAGTTATATGTGAGTTTTAGGTCAGTTTTAGGTCAGTTTGGGGTCAGTTTTGGGTCAGTTATATGTGAGTTTTAGGTCAGTTTGGGGTCCGTTTTTGGTCAGTTATATGTGAGTTTTAGGTCAGTTTTAGGTCAGTTTTGGGTCAGTTATATGTGAGTTTTAGGTCAGTTTTTGGTCAGTTATATGTGAGTTTTAGGTCAGTTTTAGGTCAGTTTGGGATCAGTTTTGGGTCAGTTATATGTGAGTTTTAGGTCAGTTTGGGGTCCGTTTTTGGTCAGTTATATGTGAGTTTTAGGTCAGTTTTGGGTCAGTTTTTGGTCAGTTATATGTGAGTTTTAGGTCAGTTTTTGGTCAGTTATATGTGAGTTTTAGGTCAGTTTTAGGTCAGTTATATGTGAGTTTTAGGTCAGTTTTAGGTCAGTTTGGGGTCAGTTTTGGGTCAGTTATATGTGAGTTTTAGGTCAGTTTGGGGTCCGTTTTTGGTCAGTTATATGTGAGTTTTAGGTCAGTTTTAGGTCAGTTTTGGGTCAGTTATATGTGAGTTTTAGGTCAGTTTTGGGTCAGTTTTTGGTCAGTTATATGTGAGTTTTAGGTCAGTTTTAGGTCAGTTATATGTGAGTTTTAGGTCAGTTTTTGGTCAGTTATATGTGAGTTTTAGGTCAGTTTTAGGTCAGTTTGGGGTCAGTTTTGGGTCAGTTATATGTGAGTTTTAGGTCAGTTTGGGGTCCGTTTTTGGTCAGTTATATGTGAGTTTTAGGTCAGTTTTAGGTCAGTTTTGGGTCAGTTATATGTGAGTTTTAGGTCAGTTTTGGGTCAGTTTTTGGTCAGTTATATGTGAGTTTTAGGTCAGTTTTAGGTCAGTTATATGTGAGTTTTAGGTCAGTTTTTGGTCAGTTATATGTGAGTTTTAGGTCAGTTTTAGGTCAGTTATATGTGAGTTTTAGGTCAGTTATATGTGAGTTTTAGGTCAGTTTTAGGTCAGTTTGGGGTCAGTTTTGGGTCAGTTATATGTGAGTTTTAGGTCAGTTATATGTGAGTTTTAGGTCAGTTATATGTGAGTTTTAGGTCAGTTTTAGGTCAGTTATATGTGAGTTTTAGGTCAGTTATATGTGAGTTTTAGGTCAGTTTTAGGTCAGTTTGGGGTCAGTTTTGGGTCAGTTATATGTGAGTTTTAGGTCAGTTATATGTGAGTTTTAGGTCAGTTATATGTGAGCTTTAGGTCAGTTTTAGGTCAGTTTTTGGTCAGTTATGTGAGTTTTAGGTCAGTTTTAGGTCAGTTATAGGTCAGTTATATGTGAGTTTTAGGTCAGTTTTAGGTCAGTTATAGGTCAGTTATATGTGAGTTTTAGGTCAGTTATATGTGAGTTTTAGGTCAGTTATATGTGAGTTTTAGGTCAGTTTTAGGTCAGTTATATGTGAGTTTTAGGTCAGTTATATGTGAGCTTTAGGTCAGTTTTAGGTCAGTTTTTGGTCCGTTTTCAGTCAGTTTTGGGTCAGTTTTCTTTCAGTTATATGTGAGTTTTAGGTCAGTTTTTGGTCAGTTTTAGGTCAGTCCTCAGTCAGTTTTTGGTCATTTCTTACATGCCATTTTTTTTCCAGAAAGTGTACTTAAAAGTACAGTATTTGAGGAAATGACGGAGTGAGCTTTCTGTTCAATACACCATCTTTGTCCAGTCTCATCGCGAGCTCCTGCGCGCAGCCTCTCTGCATCCTAGCGCGAGGAGCATCAGTCACTGCGCACGGCACTGAGCGAGCAGAGAGGAGCAGCGACACCAGCCAGCGGACATATGAAGGCTTTTCTACCCCGGATCAGCGGCTTGTTTTCGGTGTTTTCCTCTCGTCGTTGTCGCTTCTCTATGGATGTGAAATAAAAGCGGGCCGGTAGTCAGTCGGTGTCCTCTCTCCATCTCTCTCCATCTCTCTCTCCGCTCTTCTCCCCGCTCCGTCAGGACCGCATCCTGCCTCAAAATCCACAAAATGGCGGACATCATCGAGCTGGGACCCGCCTACGGTAAGAAACAGATCCAGAGCCAGGCCCTTTATTTCCCAACATACTGAAACCAAATGTCCCCTGTCTGGCATGTCAAACTGTATTGTATGCTTCGATAAAAACGTGTAAATAAGATCTCCATACACTGATTTGTTATTCACTTACAATCCCCCTGCCTGGCATAATGTAGCCTATGTATGTTTGTTTATTATTTTATGTTCTGACTGCCTGTCTTTTGAATATAAATTAAGACATTTAAAAAAAGAAAAAGACAGTGAGAGAGGGAGAGAGAGGGAGCCAGGCCCTTTCTGCTTTACGTCGAAATAAGTCGTTTAAAATACAGTTTTGTCCCAAATATGACAGGTGTGTTAGACTAAAATGTGATGTGTCATCTTCACCCTTTAGCTAAAGAACCGTTAGTGCCATCTTCGACAACAAACCGTTATTTATTCAAATAATTCGAACGTCAACCGTTAACCGTCTTCTAACGTCTTCTGACTCGACTGAAGAGAAAAGGTGTTAAAGGGCGACTGTTTTACAGCAGACATGTTGTATAAAATACAAAAACATGTCGGGATTCAATCAACGACAAAAGGAGGCAAAGTAGAAAATGGCGTGGCAGTGTTTAAAGCGTGATAATGTGAAAATACACCTCGGGATAAATAAATAACATCGTCTGTGATCCCGACGAACAAACAGGGCGTTCTGCCTGCCTGCGATGCACGCACACAGTCTCGCGGGGCCTCGTCATCATCATCATCATCATCATCATCATCATCATCATCATCAGCAGCAGCATCAACATCAGTGCGCGTGCGCGTGCCAGTCGGGGTGGGTACGGGGGTGACGTCATGTCTGTACTACTGTCTTGTGGGGACACAGAAACCCTGACGTAGCTGATATCACTGTCAGATCCTTTACTGCAATCAGAATACTCTGTTAGGGTAGAAATACACATTATTACTAATGCATTGACATCATTAACTCATCATATGTTTTGTGTTTACACACATTAATTTGTTATAGAGCTGCAAAGATTAATGGCTTAAGTTATCAGCTATTACGTTAATCTCCAACTCAGATTTGTGTCAGTTTTTGGTCAGTTTTCAACCAGATTTGTGTCTATTTTTGGTCAGTTTTCAACCAGATTTGTGTCTATTTTTGGTCAGTTTTCAGTCAGATTTGTGTTAGTTTTGGGTCAGTTTTCAGTCAGATTTGTGTCAGTTTTTGGTCAGTTTTCAACCAGATTTGTGTCTATTTTTGGTCAGTTTTCAACCAGATTTGTGTCTATTTTTGGTCAGTTTTCAGTCAGATTTGTGTTAGTTTTGGGTCAGTTTTCAGTCAGATTTGTGTCAGTTTTTGGTCAGTTTTCAACCAGATTTGTGTCTATTTTTGGTCAGTTTTCAACCAGATTTGTGTCTATTTTTGGTCAGTTTTCAGTCAGATTTGTGTTAGTTTTGGGTCAGTTTTCAGTCAGATTTGTGTCAGTTTTTGGTCAGTTTTCAACCAGATTTGTGTCTATTTTTGGTCAGTTTTCAACCAGATTTGTGTCTATTTTTGGTCAGTTTTCAGTCAGATTTGTGTTAGTTTTGGGTCAGTTTTCAGTCAGATTTGTGTCAGTTTTTGGTCAGTTTTCAACCAGATTTGTGTCTATTTTTGGTCAGTTTTCAACCAGATTTGTGTCTATTTTTGGTCAGTACAAACGGTATGTTTTTCGGTACTTTCCCTCTGTATTTACAAAAAAGATATTTCAGTTGTAAAAATAATTCCAAACCCATTTACTTAGACCATTACGTTATTAATTTAGAATATTTTACACTGACAGAAATTAAACACAAATAAAAATAAAACCCCTCCCTCTCTCTCCTCCCAAACCCATCCTACAACCTATTAAACTGAATAATTATTAATTTCTTACTCACTCATGACCGTTTTTAATAGCTCTTTAACTACTAGAAGTGCTGTGAGCGGCCATTTTGACCCAGAACTCTATAATCTCTCATGATAAATACCTAATTGCGATATTAATGCATGTATTGTGTTAGGATATCTGTAGAAAAATGAAATAACACCAACATGTACATTTTATCGATATTTATTCAATAATTCATATCATGGCATAGTAAACCGTAATTATTTCATAGGCTACATTCATATCTGAAAAATATGGTATGGAAATTCATTCAACATAACTCGATAACAGGCAAATAACATCTAAAAGTATCTTATTTCAACATGTATAACCTGAGCTAACCTGGCACTGCCTCCGTTTTTGCGTCTGCTGTGGTGCCCACCGCTGCTCGGACCGTGCGGCGCTGCACGGATGGACCGTGCGCCGCTGCTCGGATGGACCGTGCGCCGCTGCACGGATGGACCGTGCGCCGCTGCTCGGACCGTGCGCCGCTACTCGGACCGTGGACCGCTGCTCGGACCGTGGACCGTGGACCGCTGCTCGGACCGTGGACCGTGCGCCGCTGCTCGGACCGTGGACCGTGCGCCGCTGCTCGGACCGTGGGCCGCTGCTCGGACCGTGCGCCGCTGCTCGGACCGTGGGCCGCTGCTCGGACCGTGGGCCGCTGCTCGGACCGTGCGCCGCTGCTCGGACCGTGCGCCGCTGCTCGGACCGTGGGCCGCTGCTCGGACCGTGGACCGTGCGCCGCTGCTCGGACCGTGGACCGCTGCTCGGACCGTGGACCGTGGACCGTGCGCTGCTGCTCGGACCGTGGACCGTGCGCCGCTGCTCGGACTGTGGGCCGCTGCTCGGACTGTGGGCCGCTGCTCGGACCGTGGGCCGCTGCTCGGACCGTGCGCCGCTGCTCGGACCGTGGACCGTGCGCCGCTGCTCGGACCGTGGACCGTGCGCCGCTGCTCGGACCGTG
>NC_050182.1:2194456-2246956 GCF_008315115.2 Sander lucioperca | reverse complement strand
CGTAGTGTCCCTTTAAAGAGCCAGAGTGTGTGTGTGTTTCCAGTGTGAGAGTCGCGGGGAGCTGCTGGCGTCTCTGTCCTACCAGCCGGTGTCTCACCGTCTCAGCGTGGTCGTCCTGAAGGCTCGACACCTCCCCAAGATGGACATCACCGGCCTGTCAGCAAGTGAGTCATCCAGCCGAGTATTTGGGGGAGTTTATGGAGCTTAAAAGTCAACATTTACACATTTTCTTCTGTCTTTTTCTGAGGATTGTAGGATTGGGCGTTGAGAACCAGTTTCAACTTGGAATCATTTTTCCGCCTGAAATATTGAGACTTTTTCTCCTACAGGGTTTCTGCAGGGTCTTAAAAAGTCTAAAATTTCAAAATCTAAATTTTAGGCCTTAAAGGGGTGATAGAATGATTATATAAGGTATGTCACACTGTTCCTTAAGGTCTCCTAATAGGGTATGTAACATTGGTTGGGCTGAAAATGTCCCAGGTGCTATTTCTTTCGCCCTTACAGTACGTCCACACCGCCGTTATCTGTACGTCCACACGGCCGCCGACTTGAGCTGCAAAGAAGCTCTGGCCGCCCGGTCAAGGACGCTGGTCAGAAAGTCCGGGGAAGCTGTTTGAGGCTTTGGCCGCTCTGACGTAGCAGCATTCTATGTTCATCATGGAAAAAGATCAAGCAGCCACTGCACGGCCAATACACTGACACTAGAAACCTTTTATAAATGACATATATAATGACAGAATGTGTATTGGTTGTTGGTCGCAGCGGTGTCTGTTAGCAGTTAGCTCGCTCGTTAGCCGCTGAACCGCAGCAGCGTGCAGGCAGAGGGAGCAGCCGCCAGCTGTTGATCCGTGCAGGACTTCACCGTGAGCGGACTGTTTAGAGACCATGTGACCGGCAGGTAACGTTAACTGGTCCCTATACGCAAATATCATAAATGATAGGGAACCCAGCAACGGCCATGATGAGCTTCTCCTCCTTTTTCTCTGAACTAATGTTTTGGTAGGAACCAAAGTTTACATCGTATGTTTCTCTGGAATCAGCCAGCGTGAAGGACGTCTATATTCTGATTGGTTGCCGCTGAACCGCGTCATAGCTCATTACCATAAAGTTGACCTACTTTCAACTTTCTGATTGACGCTCTGGTCGCTCAAAACGCCCAAAACGTGACGCCGACAGATTTTCCGCTCCTTGCAGCTGAGAGAAGCAGCTTCCATTGAAAATGAATGACTTCCTGTATCTTTAGAAGATCAAGTCGGCGGCGGTGTGGACGGACAGTTAGGCATCACTGTGGAATGTCTCTATTTGGAACGACGACATTCAGTCCTATGGGAAAAGTTTGCCACTACACTTTCGGCATAACTATCGTATACTTAGCACTTTGAATTTTGTCACGGCATGTATATCACAGCTACCCTAAGGTCTTACAAAGCTTAGCTAACACTTTTGTCCAATTTCAATTTAATGCATTTTTGTGAATTTCAGAGGTCTCGTTAGGAGGAGGCAAGCTAGCTCTCAGTGATGGAGCTCCATCCAGCTCACTCGCGGACAAGAGGCGTTTATTTCCCCGATCGTTTGTTTAAATAACTCAACACACATATCCATTATAAGATTAACTGGAACCTGTGGTAAGAGATTGCAGGCGTAACAAGCTCACTGACCGCGCTCTCACTCACACACACACCGGCCATTTAGCAGGAAGAGGGGAGGGAGAGCAGCGAGCTGTAGGCCCTGGAGCTCTGTCAGGGGTGTTTGGTAGTCCAGTAACCCAGAAACGGTGACTTTACGCGGGTATGGAGCACCGCGGGCTGTCAGCCGTGACGGAGCTCCATCTTTGCAATTAGCCATACATTTTTGTAAAACGGCCCATATTTGACCTCTACATAGTTGATTTCTCGCATAAAAAAGTCTCAGAAGTGAATTTAGTCATGAAACAGCAGATGAACAATGTATAACATTTCTGAGATCTGCTCGACCTATTCAGAAGACTAAGCTGACCTCAGGTCAGTGGTGTATGTAAATGTTTGGGCGTGACAAAGATAGAGACTAGAGCCAAATGAGGAGGAGCCGCCGAGTTGATGTCAACAAGGCGGCTCGTTGAGATCTGCCCGTTTTCAGAGGCAGTTTCAAATAGTGAGATTTGCAGAGGAAAGAGGTGTCAATGGGATTTTGAGGTTCTATGTATGTCCTAGTTACCCACTAAACTGTCATTATTCAACTATGACAAGGTAACATCGGTTTTGCATTCTATCACCCCTTTAAAAAGTCTTACATTCGCTGAAGTATTATGTTCTAGGTCTTAAATCATTTTAAACAGGTCTTAATTTCCCTACGTCCATGCAACGCTGCCTCATTATGCTCATTTTCTTAAAGGTCCTATGACATGCTGCTTTTTGGATGCTTTTATATAGACCTTAGTGGTCCCCTAATACTGTATCTGAAGTCTCTTTATATAGACCTTAGTGGTCCCCTAATACTGTATCTGAAGTCTCTTTTATATAGACCTTAGTGGTCCCCTAATACTGTATCTGAAGTCTCTTTATATAGACCTTAGTGGTCCCCTAATACTGTATCTGAAGTCTCTTTATATAGACCTTAGTGGTCTCATAATACTGTATCTGAAGTCTCTTTATATAGACCTTAGTGGTCCCCTAATACTGTATCTGAAGTCTCTTTATATAGACCTTAGTAGTCCCCTAATACTGTATCTGAAGTCTCTTTATATAGACCTTAGTGGTCCCCTAATACTGTATCTGAAGTCTCTTTATATAGACCTTAGTGGTCCCCTAATACTGTATCTGAAGTCTCTTTATATAGACCTTAGTGGTCCCCTAATACTGTATCTGAAGTCTCTTTATATAGACCTTAGTGGTCTCATAATACTGTATCTGAAGTCTCTTTTATATAGACCTTAGTGGTCCCCTAATACTGTATCTGAAGTCTCTTTTATATAGACCTTAGTGGTCCTCTAATACTGTATCTGAAGTCTCTTTTATATAGACCTTAGTGGTCCTCTAATACTGTATCTGAAGTCTCTTTTATATAGACCTTAGTGGTCCCCTAATACTGTATCTGAAGTCTCTTTATATAGACCTTAGTGGTCCTCTAATACTGTATCTGAAGTCTCTTTCCCTAAATTCAGCCTTGGTGCAGAATTACAGCCACTAGAGCCAGTCCCACAATGAGCTTTCCTTAGGATGTGCCATTTCTGTGTCTGTAGCTTTAAATGCTATTGAGGAGGAGAGAGAGGAGGGGGGGGGGGTGTGGCCTTGACCAACTGCTCCTTTGCTCGTTTGAAAGCCATGATCCCTCTCTCTCTCTCTCATGGGTGGTCCAAATTCTCTGGGCGGGCAAAGCAGAGAAAGGGGAGGTAACCTTTCCCCTTATGACGTCATAAAGGGAAGATTCCTGATCGGCCCATCTGAGCTTTCATTTTCTCAAAGGCAGAGCAGGATACACAGGATACTAGGCAGGCTGGGGGAACTCATATTAATGTTAAAAAACCTCATAAAGTGAAATATTCATGCCATGGGACTTTTAAATTTTGTGGTGTTGTAGTTCTTTCTTTTGCTAGTTCAACTATAATATCGCTGTATTATGACTACAAATGAGACCAACATGCTACTCATATTGCAGCCAATCAGATTTCCTGTTATTGGCGCGAGTCCCTTTCGGATTGTACCACAGACATGAAACAGATTTTATTCTTCAGCTTCGGGGAACTGCAAGTTTAGCGATACTTGGCTTAAAAAAATGTAATTTAGGGCTCAGTTGATGTTGTGATTAAGGTCTTAAACTTCATTCATAATGGTCTTTAAAAGTCTTAAATTTGACCTATTATTTTACAACTTTTTTAAGTAAAAGGTGGGAACAAACGACCTATATCCTCATCTGGTTGGAAGCGTTTGTGACGTTGCGTTTCTGAGAAGTTCTTCCCAAATGGCCGTTAATGTTTTTGTCTTTATTTCCTCCCCAGATCCGTACGTGAAGGTGAACGTCTTCTACGGACGCAAACGCATCGCCAAGAAGAAGACGCACGTGAAGAAGTGCACGCTGAACCCGGTCTTCAACGAGTCCTTCATCTACGACATCCCGCCCGAGCTGCTGCCCGAGATCTCTGTGGAGTTCCTGGTGGTTGACTTCGACCGGACCACCAAGAACGAGGTGCTAGGCCGCCTGCTGCTAGGCCTGCACAGCCCCGCCCCCTCTGGCGCCTCCCACTGGCGGGAGGTCTGCGAAAACCCCCGCCGGCAGATCTCCAAATGGCACAACCTGAGCGAGTACTGAGGGAGGAACCTCCGAAATCCAGCCGACACACACCACCGCCACGCGGCTGGGACTCTACCAGCCAACACTGCTGGGAAACAAAGACACACACACAGACACACACACACACACACACACACACACACACACACACACACACACACACACACACACACACACACACACACTGTTGTGATCAAAGTTAAAGGGTAACTTCGGTATTTTGCAACCTGGACCCTATGTTCCCATGTTTTTGTGTCTAAGTGACTGATGTGAACAACAATCTCTGAAACTGGTCCAGTATTAATCAGTTAGCGTCCACTAAAAGTTCTGTTGTTGCTGCTGACAGACTCATGTTGTCATGTCAATGACAACATTATGAAAGGATCCCTACAGAGATAGACCTTTTAGTTAAAGAGTAAGATCCTTTTAGTTTAACATGAAACAGCCCCGAAATCACCAAACTCCACCAGACTCCATGTAAATAATCAGGACTTTTAGCGTGTATAGAGCCAGCATATTTCCACCAGACTCCATGTAAATAATCAGGACTTTTAGCGTGTATAGAGCCAGCATATTTCCACATGTAAATGGGTGAATTAAGGGTTAATTTCAACCAAACCAGAGTGGTGATTGTTGGAACAGTGGAAAGATGAACCAAGACGGCTTTTGATAGTTTTATTTAGTTTCTGTCCACTTTGAATGAAATGTTTTTTACGATGATAAAAGTCCTAATTATTTACATGGAGTCTGGTGGAGATATGCTGGCTCTATACACGCTAAAAGTCGTGATTATTCACATGGAGTCTGGTGGAAATATGCTGGCTCTATACACGCTAAAAGTGCTGATTATTTACATGGAGTCTGGTGGAAATATGCTGGCTCTATACACGCTAAAAGTCGTGATTATTTACATGGAGTCTGGTGGAAATATGCTGGCTCTATACACGCTAAAAGTCCTGATTATTTATATGGAGTCTGGTGGAAATATGCTGGCTTTATACACGCTAAAAGTACTGATTATTTACATGGAGTCTGGTGGAAATATGCTGGCTCTATACACGCTAAAAGTACTGATTATTTACATTGAGTCTGGTGGAAATATGCTGGCTCTATACACGCTAAAAGTCCTGATTATTTATATGGAGTCTGGTGGAAATATGCTGGCTTTATACACGCTAAAAGTGCTGATTATTTACATGGAGTCTGGTGGAAATATGCTGGCTCTATACACGCTAAAAGTACTGATTATTTACATGGAGTCTGGTGGAAATATGCTGGCTCTATACACGCTAAAAGTACTGATTATGATTACTGATTACATGGAGTCTGGTGTAGTTTGGTGATGGTGATTTCGGGGCTGTTTCATGTTAAACTAAAAGGATCTTACTCTTTAACTAAAAGGTCTATCTCTGTAGGGATCCTTTCATAATGTTGTCAGACACTTAGAATAATAATCTGAGTCTGTCAGCGGCAACAACAGAACTTTTAGTGGACGCTAACTGATGCTGAACATTAGTGCTGTAGGGTTACATTACAGCCTGTTTCTTGTTTAATACTGGACCAGTTTCAGAGATTGTTGTTCCTATCAGTCACTTTAGGCTGAGACTTGTACCGAAATTACCCTTCAAACACACTCTCTGTCTCTACTTTCTCTCTCTTCCACGAGTCTCAGAAACCATTTGAAAAGATATCCCATGAATCCATTTCTCAGACTGTCCTCGTGTCTCCTGGCTGTCCGTGTGTGTAGACAGGAGGGGGTGGGGGGTGGAGGAGGAATGCTTCAAATATGATTTTAAAAACAAAAAAAGAAGATTAAAAAAAACAACCCATTCCCCCTCTCTCTTGCTGTTGTCATGCAGTTCATCGCATGTCTGTCCGAAGAGAATAAAATACAAAAAACTCCAAAATGAAGACCTGCTGACTTTACACCGACAGGAAGAAGATGCCAATTTAAATACTCACTAACACTGCATATAGCTAATATATCCAAGTATAAGTACTCCTCCGTAGGAGCCAATAAGAAACTGCGAATATTCAACACGCTCCGTGATGGACTGTCTCTGTCATCGCTCCTTACGCATCGTTACGGGGATTTACAAAAAAAACTCACCGTAGACGCTAACAAATCAGCTTTCCAGCGGACTGAGAGACGATGTATAATACTTGTTTGTAACATGAATGATATTTAATTTACAACATCCCTCAAGACTCTCTGATGGAAGCAGGAAGTGGGTGGATTCTTCACTTCATTATCTCGTCATCATCTGGCCTGCACGATACGAGGAAACCCTGTAGGATTTCTGTCCTTTTTCTCCTAAAAAAATGACTCAAAGCCATTATCTGATTATCACAATAGTTGGAGATTAACTTGATTTAATCTCCAACTAAACCCCAGTTCATCTTTGCATCTTTATCAACTAATCGTTGAAGGAACACGCCGACTTATTGGGACTTTGTCTTATTCCCCGTATCCCCCAGAGGTAGATAAGTCCAGACATACCCTTCTCATCTCCGTGCGTGTTGTAACTCTGTCTGATGCACCCACCGGTAGCCTAGCTTAGCACAGATCCTGGAGGTAACCGGCTCCATCTAGCCTAGCTTAGCACAGATCCTGGAGGTAACTGGCTCCATCTAGCCTAGCTTAGCACAGATCCTGGAGGTAACCGGCTCCATCTAGCCTAGCTTAGCACAGATCCTGGAGGTAACCGGCTCCATCTAGCCTAGCTTAGCACAGATCCTGGAGGTAACTGGTTCCATCTAGCCTACTGCTCCCAATAAGTGACAAAATAACGCCAACATGTTCCTATTTCCATGTTGTGATTTGTAGAGTCACAGCGTGTACAAATAACAAGGTAACATGACACACAGCCATCTTCTAACCGTATACATACTGGGAACTATATTCTCAGAAGGTGAAGCTCTGCTACTTCTGCTACTTGGGCGGAGGGATATGCTCGCAGCACCTGAGAAGCCTCTCAGCCTCGGGGAAGACCCAGGACTAGGTGGAGGGATTATATCTCCAACCTGGCCTGGGAACGCCTCAGGATCCCCCAGTCAGAGCTGGTTAATGTGGCTCGGGAAAGGGAAGTTTGGGGTCCCCTGCTGGAGCTGCTCCCCCCGCGACCGGATACTGGATAAGCGGATGAAGATGGATGGATGGATGGACCTGAGAAGCCCCGTGGTGAGGAGCAGAGAGTAGCAACGGTGCTTCTAGCATATCCCTCCGCCCAAATAGCAGAAGTAGCAGAGCTTCACCTTTCTGAGAATATAGTTCCCAGTATGTATACGGTTAGAAGATGGCTGTGTGTCATGTGACCTTGTTATTTGTACACGCTGTGAATCTACAAATCACAACATGGAAATAGGAACATGTTGGCGATCTTTAAGCTGCCACAGCTCCCTCCCTCCCTCCCTTCCTCCCTTCCTTCTTTCTGTCTCATGTTGTGCATTCCTGTTCCTTGTCCTCTGACTCAGCGTGTGCTGCTGTGTCAACATTTCCCTGCAGAGATGATGGAACCTTCTTTGGGTCTCTTGAGTGTGTTTTATAAAAGCCCCGGTGTTTGTCAAAAGTGAGGTTGGAATTAGAGCTGCAACTCATGATTTATCGATTAATCGGGTCAGAATATGTCCATCGCCAGTTTCTCAAAGTCCAATTTGAAGTCTTAAAGTGTCTGGTTTTGTGCCAAAAGCCCCAAATATATATTCATGTTTAATATAACATATAAAATGGAGACAAGAGCAGGACATCTCCAGGTTTCAGAGGCTGAAAAACACACACAGACACACACACACACACACACACATACAGACAGACACAGACAGACAGACACACACACACACACACACACACATACAGACAGACACAGACAGACAGACACACACACACACACACACACATACAGACAGACACAGACAGACAGACACACACACACACACACACACATACAGACAGACACAGACAGACAGACACACACACACACACACACACAGACAGACAGACACACACTCATACACACACACAGAGAAACACAAACACACACACACACAAAACAGCGTTTGACTTTAAGGATTAATCGATGATTATTATTATTATCTAAATAGTTTGTGGTTGTTTTTCTACCGATGGTTGCAGCTCTAGTTGAAACTGGTTGAACATTTTGTTGTTTGAGTGATTGCCTGTTTCTTTCCAACTTTAAGTCTTAAAAAAGACCTTTTTTTAAAGTTATAACATCACCTTAACCCTGGCGTTGTCTTCCCGTAGACCGTGAACTTGTCCTTCCTTTTTTTGGCTCTTTTTCCAACGTTTTTTGACACTTTTTTAAATACATGGTCAATAAACGTAATTTAAATGATATAACACCTATTTTTTTTGGTTTAAAAAAAGAGAAATTATGAATTATTTTGACTGATAGTTGAGATCAGAGCATGTTGAGTGGATCAGTTTATTTCAAATGCTATAAAATTGAAAAAAAAACACCCACAATTCAATTAAAATAATCCATTAATTTTACCTGCCAAGTACATTACAGAGCCCCACACACACACACACACACACAGAGCCACACACACACACACACACACACAGAGCCACACACACACACACACACACACACACAGAGACACACACACACACACACACACACACACAGAGACACACACATATACACACACACAGACGCACACACACTAACACACACCAACAGACACACACACACACACACACAGAGACACACACACATACACACACACACACACACACACACAGAGACACACACACACACATATACACACACACACAGACACACACACACACACACAGAGACACACACACACATATATACACACATATATACACACAGAGACACACATACACACACATATACACACACACACAGAGACACACACACACAGAGACACACACACACACACACACAGAGACACACATATACACACACAGACACACACACACACAGAGACACACACACACATATACACACACACACATATACACACAGAGACACACACACAAACAGAGACAGAGGCTTCCATACAACGTACATCCACGCATTCATGTTATTTTGGGGCATTTTGGTTCAGAAACCCATAATTCTGATATGAAAATGGGTCAAATTTGCCGCGAGGACAACACCAGGGTTAGGTCTGCTCGTGAGTGAGGCCGACGGCTCGCTAACTTTAATAACCGTAGAAGAATGAACTGTCCCTTTGAGCCTGGGAGGTGTAAAGAAGTCCCGAGACTGACTGTAGATTTGTACAGATATTAAGATGTTTGCTGGTTTCCTTCCTGTCTGATGTCCTCGGAGCTTCAGTGTGTGTGAGCGCCCCCTGCTGTAAACAGGATGCTAACCTCTGTGTTAGGTTTGTTAACACTAATTGGACGTGCAAATAAAAAAGAAACGAGTTAGCCATGAAGGCTTTCGCCTGACGTCTCCTTTCTCTTTGACAAGTTATTAAATCATGTGATGTTTTTCCTTTTGTCTTCATGTTGGGGTCTGTGCAGGCTGGGACCCGACCAAGGGGGTCAGCTTCTCCTCGCACCGCGTAGCTCCTATGGCGCCATTTTGATGCTACCAAGCTATCACCCTCCGTTAGCATCCCATTGACTGCCATTCATTCTGACGTCACTTTGACAGAGAATAACTTTACATCTGAAGAGTTTAAAGACTCTATTTGTCCATTGTTTATTTCTAAAGAAACACGACAATGTATAAAAGGCTCCATTACCTTGTACCTCACATTATGGCTCCGTAGCAGACGTTTTTATAAAAATAGGCTAACGATTGGGTCATAACCACGAGACTTACTGTCTCATAGTAGAGGAATTACCGTATAGTACAGGAGAAGCTCTCAGGCAGTTTGGACTTCCATTAGCTGTTTAAGTTTAATTACTAATGTTAACTATCATTTTAGTGATCAATAATTAGCCTGTGTCTATGTTATCTCCTTACATATACCTACGCTCTCCGTCTCTGCTAGATTGGGAATGATTGAGATTTCTCTTGGCACAGCTACCAGAAGACTTCCAACTTTCAGACAGGTTGCTCACGTCACATCTACGTCTTCAAGCTCAGTTGGAGGCTGCTCAGTAACGCTCAGCCATCACCAGGAAAGATCTTCTAACATCCTTCACTGGTCTCCGTCCAGAGACACGGGATCTGTTGGTCCAGTTTATATACTGACTATGGACCCAACGTGTCAGGGTAGGGCTGGGCGATATGGAGAAAATCAAATATCACAATATTTTTTTTACCAAATACCTCGATATCGATACCACAACGATATTGTAGTGCTGACTATTGGTGCTTTCACAAAATATTTACACAATGATATTTTTGATAAATAACCATCAGTAATGTGGACATAATGTCTAAGTGGGGAAAGACAAATAATAGAACAGTTACAACAGTCTGGTGAGTTCAGAAAATGACATCACTTTACTGTAATGCAGCCTTTAAAACCAGGAAAAGACACATATGCCATATCACGATATCCAAAATCTTAGACGATATCTAGTCTCATATCAGGATATCGATATAATATCGATATATTGCCCAGCTCTATGTCAGGGTCTGTGGAGGCTCGGAATGGTGTGTGTGTCTCTGTGTGTCTCTGTGTGTGTGTGTGTGTGTGTGTGTGTGTGTGTGTGTGTGTGTGTGAGTGTGTGTGAGTGTGTGTGTGTGTGTGTGTGTGTGTGAGTGTGTGTGTGTGTGTGTGTGTGTCTCTGTGTGTGTGTTGGGCTACATGCAGCAAAGGGCCTCGGGTCGGATCTGAACCAGGGCCGCTAGCAAGGACCGAGCCTACATGCGGCGCACGCTTTCCCAGGCGAGCTTGAGTGAATCCAAACAATATATTTTCCAAAAGTAATGTAAATTGAAGGTAAATAGAACTGAAATAAAATGACAATCTGCTCCAAAAGACTCTCAGTATTCGAATAATTTTTGGTAGAAAAGAAAGTCTCTATAAAGAGGAAGAATACAGTGATGTCAGCGATAGATTTACTAAACAACAGCCTTGGACCTGGAAAACAGCTTGCTCTGGACGGAGACCAGTGAAGGATATTAGAAGATCTTTCCCGGTGATGGCTGAGCGTTACTGAGCAGCCTCCAACTGAGCTTGAAGACGTAGATGTGACGTGAGCAACCTGTCTGAAAGTTGGAAGTCTTCTGGTAGCTGTGCCAAGAGAAATCTCAATCATTCCCAATCTAGCAGAGACGGAGAGCGTAGGTATATGTAAGGAGATAACATAGACACAGGCTAATTATTGATCACTAAAATGATAGTTAACATTAGTAATTAAACTTAAACAGCTAAAGGAAGTCCAAACTGCCTGAGAGCTTCTCCTGTACTATACGGTAATTCCTCTACTATGAGACAGTAAGTCTCGTGGTTATGACCCAATCGTTAGCCTATTTTTATAAAAACGTCTGCTACGGAGCCATAACGTGAGGTACAAGGTAATGGAGCCTTTTATACATTGTTGTGTTTCTTTAGAAATAAACAATGGACAAATAGAGTCTTTAAACTCTTCAGATGTAAAGTTATTCTCTGTCAAAGTGACGTCAAAATGAATGGCAGTCAATGGGATGCTAACGGGAGGTGATGGCTTGGTAGCATCAAGATGACGCCATAGGAGGTTCGAACTCTGAAGCGAAGCTGACCCCCTTGCACGTACCCCCTGCAGTCCTCCAGAGTACCCCTAGGGGGACACGTACCCCCATTTGAGAAACACTGACCTAAACCCTGAGAACATTGTGATGGAAGTATGTAACCTTTCTATGCTCTGTCATAGATCAATAGATGGATAACAGAGTCAATGGAGACAAATAAAAACAACAATCCACATGTAAACAAAGAATGAATAAGAGCCAAACACACCAGCTCTTACTTTGAAAGGCTTCACACTTCCTGTCTGATGACAGGTGTGATACCAGCGATTGACCAGCAGGGGGCAGCGCGGGAACTCAACATGTCAGAATCAGAATCAGCTTCATTGGCCATGTTTGCGTAAACAAAAAAGGAGTTTGACTCCAGTTAATCTTTGATCTCAAAGTACAACACTCACTTAACATATAAGAATAAAAACAGAGAGGACAGTAAGAAATATAAAAAATACTGTTAAGTATGCAGTATAACAATATAATAGAATTTACAAGAAATATACAATAACAATTGAAGAGAGGGAAGGAATAGAGCAATATCAGGGTAGTCTGAGAATTAAGATTTAAATATAAATATAGTGCAAGGCAGTTCAGTGCAATGGTGAAATATTAATAACAATATTGTAATTGTAAGATTGAAATAGACATGAGGTAGATGAGCAGAACAGTGATGACTGACTTTGTTCGGTGTAACGGTGGGGGCTATTTCTGATGTTTCTGTGCTTCCAGTTTAAACATGAAGCACAATCATAATAATACGCTTTTCAAAACAAGTTGCAAAGTGCTTTGCATGTAATTTCAAAATAAAAGACAAGTAAACAGTTAATAAAACATGGAAAAAGTCAGGAAATATCGCAACATGTGATAGGTGGTGGGCCGAACGCTGCTATCTGCTTTAGTTTTTGAAATGATCGATCCTCGGCGATAGAGTAGCTGCTTTTTTCACATAAACTAAATCATTTTTTTCTGAACACGTATCCGTATGTTGGCAGTGTCGAGTCGATCATATTTTTTTTGAAAACTAAATTTACGTTTTAATAAACGGATTAGGCAAACGCGAGAAAGTGCTAAACATCTAACCAATAAAAACTAAAGTCTGCCAATGATATTCGTTCAGAATAAAGTGCCATTACCACGACTGTAGCGTAGCACATGCGTTCTCTAGCTAGCTAGCTACGTCCATGAGCACATGACATAACAGCGGGAGCATTTTCTATGGTGTAAAATCTTGGGGAAATCACTATAAAATCTTCTCTAACGAAAACTACACAATCAAACATTTTCCAGCAGGAATCCTAGCCGAAGTCGAGAAACATTAACAGCGGCATCCAAGATTCCAGGTGTAATGGCTCCGGTAAATACTGCTTGTTACTGCATTCAATGTCTTTTAATAATATAGGAATGAACCGCAAACAAAAAATTAAAGCTGACATCCCACGAAAATATTGGCAAATGATTGCGTATTCGGTCCAACAAAGCGTGTTATCATTATATGAAATGGAACAGCTTAATAACTAATAACTTGGGTCAAATTAGGCTTTACATTTTGTAGAAAATGTTGACGGGTCTGTGCATGCATCGCTCTGGTTCGTATATCTGGTTCCCAGTGTCCTCTGCTTCTCCTGCACCCTCATCTGCTCCCAGTACATTACAATATTACAATATTGCAAAGGAGAAATTATTATGGATGTTAAACCCTACATTTTCAGAACTTGTTTCTGCAGCTCTTTCTGTATGAACTTTAGACTGAGTGCTCACCAAAAGCAGCTGTCTCCCGCGAGCCAGAGGAAGGCGTCTCATTTCTGTGTCAACTGTTGTCTACTGGGCCTAAGGTCAGGGGTCAACCTCTGCTATGATGAACACACACACACACACGCGTTACATTTTGTTAAAAATGTTGACCGTATGTCTGTGCATGCTTAGCTCTGGTTGGTATGTCCGGCTCACACTGTCCTCTGCCCTCCTGCGTCCTCCGCTGCTCCGTACTCATCTGGCTGTGCCTGCATCGTTCTGGCCCGGGGATCTGTGTTCACTCCCCTTTTCCCTCCACACCTATTTTTCCCATGCCCGAACACTCTACCGGAAATTACGTTTTCAGTTCAAAAGAGCTAGCCAGTGAGAAGTCCAAAAAAAAAAAAAAAAAGATCAACATTCCCTGTACCATAAATGTGGTATTTTTCATCAGATCACACCAAATCACACATGGCATTTGAACACATAACATTCATTGTGACTACTTTCTTTGAATTTTGAGTGATTTATTCAACTTAGTCACACATTTTTTTGTTTATGGTCAAAATGTAGGAAATTAATAGGAAAGAGTATAATATTCATCCATACACACACTCCTACAACTTTCTTGTGCTTGTGTACCATTATACACATGAAACATACGCACACACACACACACACACACACACACACACACACACAAACAGACACAGTTCATGTTGTCATGTTGCCGCTTATGCATGTGAACCACTAATGTTCTTGACTTAAAAGATTGGTTGTGTTTGATGTGGTGAAAGATGTCAATTTAAAAAAAAAAGATAACGTAGCAGCAAATAGTTAAGCTAATTATATTAAATATACAAACGTTAAAAAAAAAATGTGCTTGTGACATTTTTTATATGAATACAGCTGTTGAAATGATATTTTATTCTCCTTGATGTACACAATGCTTATAATAGTTGTAAAAAAATGTAAGATAAGATTCAACTTTGCACACTGAACCAAACTTGTTTCTTTGTAAAACGCCAACGTTAAAAGTAAGTAGTACTACCTTGAAGTTATATGACTTCACCAGATGCATTTATGCTTTAGCGACATTGCGTCGTAACGTTAAAACGTTAAAAGTAAGTAGTACTACCTTGCATTTTACTTTGGTCTCATGTTATCTGCATTTCAACCTGAGCTGAATTATTTATAATAATAATTAATTATACAACGCAATATGCAACTGACAACTTTGTCTTAATATTTGATGGCCTGTTCAGAGATGACCGACAAATGATATATCTCTTAAGAGCAGAAACTAAGAATTTAAGACCACAATTTTTTATCCCGTAAAAGTATCACTGAAAAGACCCTGAAGGGTGTTGGAACGGCAACTATGATTACATCAAAACTCTGACTCAAACAAGGTTCTTGTTATTTACTAGAAAAGAGAGGATTTAAGAAAACTATAAGAGATAGTTAAAAAAGAAAACGATATAGGAAGCTTGGCCCTCTAAGCAAACTGCTATTTTATTTATTAATTCGTATATCCAAATGTGATATTGTTCGACTTTGTATTTCTAATATTGTTATACAATGTTCTGTCTTTTTTCATATCTACAACATCTATCAATGTTGGAAGATCTCTCTCGGAGTAGACTAGTTCTTCCTTTGACAGAGCAAGGGCCTCTAGCATGCAGTAGTCAGCTAAGGTCAAAGGTCGACCTCTGCTCTGCAGCGCACACACACACACACACACACACACACACACACACACACACACAAAGTTTTATTTTCTGTTTTTCTGTTTCCTTGACCCATTTTTTAGTCTTAAGTACTTAATACAAGAAACAAATTAACAGTTAATCATGCAACATCAGTTAGTTGCAAGGATGTATAATACAAATTTCTGCAATGATTATCTCTCCCTTATATTGAGTAGTCAGGTCAGTCTTTACCTAAACACCTTTATGCTTTGTACAACTTGACATTAATGTAACTTTAAATAAAAGCCCCATACTACTACTTTATGTGAAATGTCCAAATATTTATGAGACAAACTGCAGATTCTAGTTTTAGTGGTATATAATTCAGACCTGGGTAGCTTAAGTTGACTGACATTCGATAAAATTACCAACCAGTTGTTGATGGAATGCCCAATGCAACAGGCAACTTTCCCTTCTGTCACATGCTGCCAGAGTGATATAGAGCCAGCGGACGGGTTGTCTAGCTTTAACTTTCACTGTTTATTTTACACAAGTGTAGACGGTGGTTTGCATTCTTAACAGGCCCAGATTCATAAGCATCAGTTCTGCTGTATGAAACGAGCTGCTGTCATGCGAGCCATAGGTAACAGTTGCCGCAACTAAGGTCAAAGGTCAACCTCTGCTCTACATACATACATGTATGGTGTTTTATTTTCTGTTTCCTAGTCCCATTTTTAGTCTTAAGTACTTAATACAAGAAAGAAATTAACAGTTAATTATGCAACATTAGTTAGTTGCAAGGATGTATAATACAAATTACTGCAATGATTATCTCTCTCCTATACTGAGTAGTCAGGTCAGTCTTTACCTAAACACCTTTATGCTATGTACAACTTGACATTAATGCGTAACAACTACGTTTTAACCAGCTTTATCTTATTATCTTTTAGAAATAGTATCATATCATATATGCTGCATGAAAACGAACTGCGAGCCATAGCAAGGGGCCTCTAGGCTAACCTCTGCTCTGCTGCACACACACACACACACACACACACACACACACACACACACACACACACAAAACTAAACATACAAGAAATACTCCAAAACACAACCACACAAAACAAAGACAAAAAAAAAAAAAAAAAAAAAGAAGAGGGCGAGGCTCCTCTGGAGCTGGGTAATTTTCTCGGGGATTTTACCGATGAGTTGGACGGGGACACAATTCAGGAATTTGTAGCAGCGGGACCAAAGAGCTATGCCTACCAGACCAAAAACCAGAAAAAAGTGGTTATGAAGGTGAAACTCGCGAGTGCTGCAAACAGATCAACTTTGATAGCGTGTCAGAGCTGGTGGAGGGCTACCTCAGGGGTTCTAAAGAAATGTCCCTTGAGACACCTCAACAGATTATTAAACGCAATAAAAAAGGGTTTCTGTTGAAAGACTCAACATTCCGGAAAAAATTTAGAGTAGTATACGACAAGAGGAGGCTATTTCCTGACGGTACAACGCTACCTTTTGGTTACTAGGGACGCATGATGGAACAGATTGATTTTGATCCGAGGTTAAAGGTTCCATTTTCGTGTTTGATAGTTGGTCCCAGCGGTTGTGGCAAGACGTATTTTCTGAAATCTGTACTGGAAAAATGTGAACGTGTGATGGATATTGTACCTCAAAACATTGTATGGATTTATACAAGTTACCAGCCCATGTATGATGAAATGAAAAATCAAGTTTGTCCAAGGTCTACCTGATTCTTTTGAAGATACAAGTATGTTTCCTCCTGAGCAATCACATCTGGTCACACTAGACGACGTCATATTTCAGGCATCTGATCATCCTGAGGTGGTGAAAATCTTCACACAATACCTACATCATCGAAATATGAGTGTCGTGTTTCTAACCCAAAATGTGTTTCATAAAGGCAGATACAGTCGTACCATAAGTTTAAACAGTAATTATCTGGTGCTATTTAAAAATCCCAGAGATCAGCTCCAGATTAGGGTGCTAGCTCATCAGATTTTTCCCTCACAGAAACAGTTTTTCCTGGAAAGTTTTGAAGATGCTACGAAAGAGCAACACGGTTATATAATCCTGGACCTCACGCCTTCATGCCCAGAACGTTACAGGGTGCGTACAGGGTTACTTCCCCACCAGCAAACGACGATTTACATACCAAAAACAAAGTAGGACATCATTATGTCAGAGCGTATAAAACGGAATGCTCTGTTGCTGAAAGCACTGTACCACGCCACGCCTTCAAAACGTAAAGACATTTTGAAACACTGCTCGCCCGATTTTCTCCAAGCCTTGTGTGAGGTGGCTCTAAATCTGTTAAAAGGGAATCTGCCTGTATCGTCTTCTCAATACAAACAACTGAAACGTCAAAAGAAGATTATCAGACTGCTGACGGATAAAAAAACCAGTTTAAAGCGTAAACATCAGGCTCTGAAAAAACAGACGGGGGGCTTTATCCTACCATTAATGTCGGCCGCCGTTCCAATATTGGGAAATTTGCTTCCAAAAAGATAATATGTCTCTGAGGGCTGCCAAGAAAATGTATCTGATTTCACCCCAGCAGCTGAGCAAAATAACTAGACCAGAGCCGTCCATCAGACAGACGGCTGAAGATGTTTTGAATGAGAAAATGAGCGCGGTACTAAATGACCCTGGATTGAATTCATATGAAAAAGCTAAAAGGTACGAAGCTCTGCTGCTGCGGTATCTCACTTTGCTTAAAGTGAGAAAGATGTGCAGAAGGTTACTCTCAGCCTGCAACAGGATGCATCAGAATCTGAACACTCAGCATCAGCAGCATCAGCACCTGTAGATGCAGTAGATGCAGTAGCAGCTGCTAGTCCCCATACCACATTGGATGACGCTGCGAACGAGGTGATAAAAAACCTACCCCCACGTGACCGTAAAAATGCCCTCTACATTTTGCAGAAATTAGGCGCAAGTGACGAGGGTTGGACATCGAGAGGTGAATTTATATATAAGGGAGATGTAGTAAAAGGCTCCCATATGCTTGACTTAATAAAAACCCTCTCACTGACCAATAAAAGAAGAGCCCAATCAACACCAAAAGGTTGGACTAGTTTCTTAAATACATTGGATGGGTTAAACATTCCTGTATCCATGTTTAAAAATCCTCAAGCACGCGCGCAGTACAGTCAGCTCAAAATGGCCGGAGATGCTTTTGAAGAAAAATCACCGCGGGAAAAAAGAAGAAGAAAAACATTCCTATTATCACCGCGATGGTCAACTTTGGATTAACGGCACCATACACTCATGTCATTTTCAATAAAATGTTTTATTAATCACAAGTTTATGGTTACAGAGTCTTTCTTACAAGTGGTAACAATCTCTAAACATGTCTAAAGAGCACACACTATGGTGAAAAGGTTCTGAGCGGTTACGACTGACGCACCTTTGATATTTATTCACAAAATTAGATACCATACGGTCATTTTTACAGACATCATCGTAATACAGAGTCAACATTTCTTTATATGATAAGCCGCAGGCCCGATGGCAGAGATAAAAAACACAATGCTGTCCACATACGGTAGACAGCGGGTGCTGAAGTTGACGGTCGTGGTACTGTATATTCTTTGAACGGTTTTCCAGAAACTGTAGAATGCTCGAGGGGTAATGAGCAAAATCAGGCGGGAATCCGTACGAGTCGAAAAAGGTCGCTCCGCCGTCCTCTTCCAACGTCAATCCAAGCCAATGTTCCCCGGGCATGTGGGATGGGTGAGTGTTGACGATAAAGTAAGCAGGTAGACGGTAGGTATGACTCAGCGAGGGTAATTGATCAGAAGCCCACACTCCGTGAAATAAATGACCCATAAGATGATGCAACAGTCGTTCTAGTTGATGATTATCCATCTTTTTAATAATAATCCACCAGCACCTGTCTTTTAGCGTTGATCTCCAGAATGGAATCGTAGCATGCGTATACTATAAGTGTTGTAGTGTAAGGCAGTGGTACCCTAAATCTCATTTCCAAACGCAAATTTCCGTTGGAAATGGGAGATAAGGCGTCGCTGTCTTCGGTCGCCCCAAGATTGAAGACAAACAGAGAATAACCTTGGTTAAAATCGCTGCGGTTGATGCTAAGAGGTAAATCCTTCAGATGTCGTCCTGTGTCAGTAAACATATTGTAAAATTCTCTGACTGAATTTCCGGTATTGAAACGGGGAAACGCTTTTACAACCTCACCAGCCGTCTTCCTCTTCAAGGGACGCACATACGCTTTTTTCGAAAATACGTCTATGACGGTCAGTAAATAATTAAACCCGTCATTATGATCAGCCAAGGCCTGCATGTCACAGAGGTCAGCTTGAAATTGATTTAAAGGTTTAGTAACAAACACTTTGTTTCTCTTGAAATGTACTCGGGCTGGTTTATGCAATGTATAAGCATCTTGTTCGGATAAAAAATCTTTAACTTTCTGAACACTGACTTTCTCACCAGTTTCATCCTGTACACCCTGACGGAGTCGTTGTACTCCTCCAAAGCTAGCAGGATGTAAAGGGTCGTAATAAACTTTTTCCATCACCCGTTTCTCCGCCATCCTTTCCTCTGAGCTCTCTAATGTTCTCTAACACAACGCATGAGCAAGAATGACTCTTTATTAATTTTTTTATTCTTTATTTTCAAAAGATGGAAAAATACATATTTGAAAAACAAGTCAACTATAAAAAGTAGAAAAATATGTTGTGTTTTTTTTTCTGTTCAAAAGAAAAATACATTTCTTCACACAAGATTACATATTTGAAAAACAAGTCACTTTCACTTACGATCCTCCGTAACACTCGGTGACCAAACGCAGTTGGAAAATTTTCACTGCAAATTTGAAAAATTTCAAATTTTCGTACATGTCTGTGATGGGGTCAAAGATTTTCTTCACTACTTTCAGTTCATGTAGTAATGTCTCTGCTACTACCCGGACTCTGAAATCCTCGGTTTTGATGTTCCGGGCAAGTAACAAACGTTGAATAGCTGGAATAAAACGAGGTGTGATGAGTCTTTTCATCAGGCGGTAAAAGTTATCTCCGTAAAAGTCGTCCTCCAATGCTTCCAGACATGCGTGTTCTCGCTGACTAGGGTGGTCAATCTTACACCCATGACACTCAGAGCGTCTGTCCTTGTGAATAATCAAGTTGAGAAGATGGAAAACGGCCGATTTAACGGTGTCAATGAGCAGAGAAGAGACCCAGCCATCAACCTCATCCTCCTGTTCTGGAGTAGGGCTCTCCTCCTGTCCATGTGGAGGGCTTTCCTTACCCTGTTCATCAGGAATTTCGTCCTCCATTTCATCATGACTTTCTTCATCTGATGAATCAACGCTTTCCTCTTCCACCTCCTCTGATGAATCATCGTCCTCTTCCGATTGAGCTGGCGGAGGCGTATGGGCTATCACTCCCTCATCAGAGTTCTGCTCAGCAGGGACGTCCCGAGACGGCGCCTCAGGAGAGACCGGAGAGGGTGGAGGGCATATCAGGCTTTGACTCTCCTCCTCCTCCTCCTCAACTGAGAAGAGAACCCGAGGGGTAAGGGATCTCTTTGTCGATGAGTTGAACATCTTGTATGGTGTGAGGCTCCTCTGTCCTGCGTTGAACATCTTGTACGTTGTAAAGCAGCCTGATTCAGTCTTTATAGTATCGTAAGGGGAGGCGTGGTTAGGAAAAGAGGAGTGGTTAGGAGAAGAGGTGTGGTTTGGAAAGTTCTGGGAAAAGAGGCGTGGTAAAGTTCAAAAGTTTAGAGTTTTTTTCACAACCAGCGTATTCTTCCATCCGCGACAGCGAAGGAAGAGGCCCATAATCGTCTCCCTCACTTCCATCAGCCTGTCCATCCATTCCAACGCTGGTAAGACTAACACGGTTCGGAATAAACCGCAGTCTGGATTAAATCTCTGCAAAACAAAAAGATCGCAGGCTCTCTTTGCTTCCGGAGGCTGTGATACCAGAGTGGCTCGGAAACACCAACGGCCGGAGGTTGTGGTTCCGGATGGCCATGTAGCCCCAAAGATGATTTTCATCTTAGTCAAGTCATAATCACTGGGGTAATTATCAATTCTCGGGCGCTTTTCCTCAGGATTCTCTTCATCATCATTGCTACAAAGGTACACTTCCTCCTCCTTGCATTCTTCCATAACCGTTTGCGTCTCTTTATCCAGCGTAGCAACACTCTCATTCTCCTTATTAGGGTTACAGGAAAATTGTAGCATCGTCTTCCCCTTCCTTCAGCCGATAAAAACAAAGTTCACCTTCTTCATACTTGAACACATAACCCCACGATCCAGTCATCCCACTCGCCTGTAGAGACCATTCCTCCTGCAGAGATACCGACGGAGGCATCTGGGTACGACATAGGTACAATGTACATTTCTTCGGAGCGCCCGGAGCCTCGAGACCTTCTTGATATATCGTTACAGGAGTCTCACAGATCAGCGAAGAGGACCATGTGTTAGGACCAGTCCCACCTCGGTAAGGACTAGATGGAGAGCAGGACTCCACATCATACATCTTAGAAGCAGTAATATCATTCATTGCTGACATAGCGAGTAGCAAGCTAGTATCCTGTTGAGAATCAGGAAAGAACTCCTTTAACTTTTATATGCTTGAAACAAACTTCTTTTTTAACCCTACCCATCTATTTCCTGTCGCCCTCATTTCTCATTGGCTCGTTTGAAAACCGCATTTCCTGTCTCTACCCTGTACTGTAAATAGATATTGCATCAGAAACACCTGTCGAACATCAATCAAAATTTTGACAGGTCGTGACCTCTTGACCTGTCAAGAGCTGCAGAAACAAGTTCTGAAAATGTAGGGTTTAACATCCATAATAATTTCTCCTTTGCAATATTGTAATATTGTAATGTACTTGGAGCAGATGAGGGTGCAGGAGAAGCAGAGGACACTGGGAACCAGATATACGAACCAGAGCGATGCATGCACAGACCCGTCAACATTTTCTACAAAATGTAAAGCCTAATTTGACCCAAGTTATTAGTTATTAAGCTGTTCCATTTCATATAATGATAACACGCTTTGTTGGACCGAATACGCAATCATTTGCCAATATTTTCGTGGGATGTCAGCTTTAATTTTTTGTTTGCGGTTCATTCCTATATTATTAAAAGACATTGAATGCAGTAACAATTGGATTTAACAATCTTAAACATTCACCATTTTTAGTTCTCTCAGTTATATGAGGCGTGTATCAAATACTGATAAAGATATTTAACTCATTCAAAACCATCATCTACGTATTTCCTGTCGCCCTCATTTCTCATTGGCTCGTTTGAAAACCGCATTTCCTGTCTCTACCCTGTACTGTAAATAGATATTGCATCAGAAACACCTGTCGAACATCAATCAAAATTTTTGACAGGTCGTGACCTCTTGACCTGTCAGTCATCAATCAAACCACATTCTTAAGTGACAGAAACCCCCTACTATACTCTCTCGTGAACATATAACGTTTTTCCGTTTTATGTTTGTATTTACAGGTAACGTTACATTTGTTAGAAATGACATACAGATCACAGAGAAGAAAACATTTGTTTTGAGGAGATACAGAGCTAACGTGTTAGCATGTAAACGTTAGCAAGATGTAATGTTAGCAGTGCATGTTAACGTTAATGTAATAACACAGTTATTCTACAGGCTGTACCGCCGGAAATTAGGATATGAAAGATGATTACTAGACAGAGATTAAAGTGGAAAAGATAACATTTATCATATAAGTTTACATCTACTAGCTACATCACCTAATAGCTAGTCATGGAAGAGATAACATGTAACGTTATTAGCTAGCTACATAAAATTACATCAACTACAGATGACCTAACGTTACTAGGTGGGCATGGAAGAGATAACATGTATTAAATAACATTACATTACAATATTTATCTTTAATGTTATACATTTTATCATCAAACAACAACAAAGCAATTAAAACTAAATTTATTTTACATTTCCCTTTTGTGATTGCTAGAAAGACGCCTACACTGATACCTAATTTGGGAAGTTCTCACAGTCCACACAAAGACACATGTCTGTACATGGGAGCTCATTCAACTTGCATGTGCATCTCCCTTTGAGACATGGTGTTTTTTACAGGAGCAGATGCATACCAAGATGCCGACAGGGGCTGGTGGAAGTGTCATCCAGTCAATCCCAAAGAAGTCTCCCTCAGTCTTCCAACCATGGACCATTGGTGGGGGAACATCAGGCTGACTCAGGGACCTTCTGTATATGGCTGCCTGGTAGTTTGCCCGCTGGGCAGTAGCGGAGATAGCGTGGGTGCTTGGGTGCGGCCGCCCCAGGGCCCCGTGCCAATTAGGGGCCCCTCCAACGCCGCCGATCTGGCATCACTTGACGAGAACGGGGCCCTCGCCAAGTGACACGTTATTAGCTGAAATAAGATAATTACTGCATATGATGTCACGTTATGATAATCCAGCTCTTCTTATCAAACATATATACAATAGTGCCATGTCAGTGATATAGCGTGGCACTGACTGAGCTCTCTTGGCCTGTTCAGCACCATCGCTGTCCATCAGCTGTCTCTGTCCGTCAGCTGTTGCTGTCCGTCAGCTGTTGCTGTCCGTCAGCTGTCTCTGTCCGTCAGCTGTCGCTGTCCGTCAGCTGTCTCTGTCCGTCAGCTGTCGCTGTCCTCCAGCTGTCGCTGTCCGTCAGCTGTCTCTGTCCGTCAGCTGTCGCTGTCCGTCAGCTGTCTCTGTCCGTCAGCTGTGTCTGTCCTCCAGCTGTCTCTGTCCGTCAGCTGTCTCTGTCCGTCAGCTGTGTCTGTCCTCCAGCTGTCTCTCTCCGTCAGCTGTCTCTGTCCGTCAACTGTCGCTGTCCGTCAGCTGTCGCTGTCCGTCAGCTGTCTCTGTCCGTCAGCTGTCTCTGTCCGTCAGCTGTCGCTGTCCTCCAGCTGTCTCTGTCCGTCAGCTGTCTCTGTCCATCAGCTGTCGCTGTCCTCCAGCTGTCTCTGTCCGTCAGCTGTCTCTGTCCATCAGCTGTCGCTGTCCTCCAGCTGTCGCTGTCCATCAGCTGTCGCTGTCCTCCAGCTGTCTCTGTCCGTCAGCTGTCGCTGTCCGTCAGCTGTCTCTGTCCGTCAGCTGTCTCTGTCCGTCAGCTGTCGCTGTCCGTCAGCTGTCTCTGTCCGTCAGCTGTCTCTGTCCGTCAGCTGTCGCTGTCCATCAGCTGTCGCTGTCCATCAGCTGCCGCTGTCCGTTAGCTGTCTCTGTCCGTGGTGCTGAAACATGTTTACTTGACTGACAAACTGCTTTCTCTGTTCGTCAACACAAACTTGTTAAAAAATGTCTTTTCTTTGTGTTTTATTTGACATATAGGCTTAATATACACATTATAGCATTCATCAGATATTTTACAGTTTTTTATTTAAAGCGCCCATATTATGAAAAAAATCACTTTTTCTGGGATTTGGGGTGTTCTTTTGTGTCTCTGGTGCTTCCACACACATACAAACTTTGAAAAAAATCCATCCATGCTGTTTAGAGTGAGATACGGTTTCTGAATGTGTCCTGCCTTCAGTCTCAGGGTGAGCTGTTCAAAATCGGCACGGCTTGTGACGTCACAAGCCGAAACGAGCAGGCTAACTGCAACCATTAGCTCGTAGCGTTAGCATGCTAACGCTAATGCTAACGCTAGAATGCTAACGCTAGCATGCTACCTCGTTCTCAATAGCAAAGCACTGCTACAACACACACAAGTTCACCATAATCTACAAAAGAACTACTTCCATGTGCGCCCTCATTTAGAAGTCTCCCAGCTAATCCTGCCTTGTAACTGACCGAAGTTGTAGAAACAGCCTTTCTTTTACTGTCTATGGAGCTAGCTAGCTGACATGATCTACATCTGAGCTACTGAGCATGTGCAGTGCAATCAAAGATAGTACAGAAGAAGAAGAAGAAAAGAGGTCTCACTCTGTAGCTAAAACAGAGACCAGCTGAAAAGAGGATCTGCAGCAGTGAGAGAGAGCGGTGCAGTACAACTAAAATATGGTGTTTTTTGAAAATTAAACCATGTAAACCTATTCTGGTACAACCTTAAAATACAATTATGAACCTGAAAATGAGCAGAATATGGCTGCTTTAAAATGTTTTAATTTTAAAATGACTTGGTAGCAGAGGGCCCCATGATGAAGCTACGCCCCCACCGCTGGGTGTGGTTATGCAAGGCATCCCTGTTTGGTGGTAGACTTCTGTCTGTGCACTTTCCACTCTTGAACAGCTGAGACCTTGCATAATTGACATCTCTACAGTCTTTAAGGTCATAGAGTGCACAGGTAAATGCGCCTGTAGCTTCATACAGCTCTGCTGGCAGTTGAAAAGCTGTTCCCAAACTACTCATTGTGGCACAATGGTCTTCGTTAGAAAGCAGTGTTTTAATTGCCCTCACTTTACCAACGCCATACAGAGCACTTACTGTATCACAGCCAGTGAAACAGTGAAGTCCAATCAGAGCATCTGATATTTTATCACCTAGATGGCTCTGTATTTGCTGTACATGTATGGTGCGTTTGTTTTCTCCTTTGCCTGTGTGAAAGTAGACGTTTGCTCCAATTTCCCTGCAGAACGAAATGGCCAATACAAACACATCAGTGTCAGGACTGTTGATCACAATATTTGTACTGTACTGTGAGGCATGCGCACAGTGAAGCAACAGCCGAGTGTCTGCCTCCTCCTGTATCGTAGACAATGCTGGCAGTGGTAACACCTCAAGGTCTGTGCCACTGTTGTTTATTCTGGTTACGTGACACTCAGTGCCATGTCCAACTACCAATGTAACGTCCTCAATTTGATCTATCCTAGATTCTTGGATGAGTTTCCTGCCAGTATGCTGATAGGTATCTACTGTAATTGATTCTGTCGTAGGAAAAGAACCACGGCAGCATGAACCGGATGCTGGAAAGATGCAGACCCCAGTTTACCTCTCGTGTGGCCCTAACGAATGATAGCAGATCCTCTACCATTTCAATGTAGGAACTCCAAAACTAGTATGTCTTGCTTTCTTGTTGTTTGTTGAATTTGTCATAGCCTTCAAGCATTGTGTTGAACACCTGTGATTCAATAATTACTTGACATATTTCTTCAGGAAAGGCACTTTGGAGGTCAGCAGCAACTTTTAAAGCAGCTTCACGGCGGTCTTGAGAAAGGGTTTCAAGGTAGGCTTGCCAGTGTAACCTGTGTAGTGCCTCACACATCAACTTGTGGCTTCGGATGCTTCTGTTATATTGGTGACCTGTTATAACTCCCCCAACAGACCCAGCAGTAATAACATCACCTCAGTCACAATGTCTTGTAAGCCAGCATCTCCAAATCGCTTGCCAATACAGGACAGGAAAGCCATACATGTGTGAAACTCCCCCATTCTAATTGTAAGATTTTCTTTGTTTCACTCTTCCACCGTATCTCCTGAGCTTTGGCATAGATGGCTTGGTCAAAGACTAGAACTATCTCCTGAAGTTGGAGTCTGTCTGCAATTTCTGTTGATCTTTTAAGGATGGTTTTTACAGTTCCCAAATCTGTAGGACTTGCATCAATCACGGGAAGGTACCCAATGTTGTTTAGTGGTGGAATAGGATCTCCACGGATCACTGTGTTAAAACCAGTCCAGGAAGGAAGGAGTTGGCCATGGACTGCAGTCTTCATTTTTGTGCTGATTTCCTGGTAAGAATGACCCACATCAATTTAGTTCCACTTCTTTTCCAAAATGTTCTGGGGCTGTTCTCTTCCCTCTGATGTATGTCTGAAGGTTAGTAGGGGGCGGATCAAGAGACCTCTTTCTTGTTTTCTGTAAACACTGACGGTCAGGGGTAGGTTCATTACATGGAATCATTTTTTTTTTAATTATTATGCCATTTGTATTGTGTGTAGTCCCCTTACCAGACAACGTTTCCTCTCCAAAATCATTATTGTCCCAAACTGGAGTTGCTTGCAACTGTACTTGCATGTTTTGGGGGATGTAAGTGTCACCTCGTAGTATTTGTAGCTGTGCTAAAGCTGTGTCATGTTCAAGTACCTGTGAGTTAGAGGAACAGTGCCCAAGACCATTCAATAAGCCTATCAGCTGAGCTGATCCTGTCATGTGTCTGACAGCCATGGCTAATGCACAATGTTTGGGTATAAGCCATCTCCCTTTCATTGTTAGCTTAATACAAGGTAAGAAAACTTCTTTGCACTCCTCTTTTGTCAGCCAGGTGCGTAGGATGTGATCAGAAAAGGCAGATCAAAAAGTTGAGAGAAAAGTCCCGCACACTGACCATAACGCAAGCAATAATTTATTTAGAAAAATGCAACGTTTCGGTCTCAGACCTTCATCAGGTAAATTCCACCTTACCCATTTACCTGATGAAGGTCTGAGACCGAAACGTTGTATTTTTCTAAATAAATTATTGCTTGCGTTATGGTCAGTGTGCGGGACTTTTCTCTTAATTGTTAGCTTAATAACATCCTGAGCAATTGACCCAATCTTCTCAGCCTCCTCTTCACTAACATTCACTCTTTCATTGTCAGTAGGGGGTCTGTTGTCATGACTGTAGTCCATGCAACGAAATTGAATAGCTTATCTGGGACCAGATTTGATGCAGCTGACATCGTAAGTTGCTGTGCTGTTGGTGGCCATGTGAGTTTGGGTGTTGCCTTAAACTTTTCAACTATGGCATCTTTCAGTGTCATGGCTGCATGGAACAAGAGGCGGGTCTCATTTGTGTCTGTCACACATCTGATGATGAGGACAAAGATGTCAAATCCTCAACATAGACAAAGTCATGCCTTGATAGTTTTTGAAACTTTAGAAAAGGATATGACTTTTTTAGTCTCACTTTTAAGGAACCAGATTTGTAAGAGGAGATGTCAATTCCTTCTGTTTCATGGACACATTTCTTGAACAGTGCATTCAACTTTGATAGCTTAAGCACCTTCCGCTTTCTTAGCAAACTCTCCTCCACCACAGAAATGCTTGTATCCAGTCTGAAACTGGCTGTTCCTGTGCAGTCATGTTCATCTGTTTTGTACAGAAATACAGTGTAGTTTCTGTAGCATCTGAAATTATACATTGCTTCTGAGGCAACAAGGTCCATTCCACGTATTTGTAGTAGCAGATTTTCATCCCTGCGTGACTCCGCTGCAAGAAGCAGCTTACCAGTTGTCAGTGTTTCACATTTTTGAAGATTCTCCTTTACCCTCTTCCAGTTATATTTTTGGGTGAAATATTTATCACTACTGCATATTATGCACTGCGTTGGAAGGAGATGTGGTGCTCTTTTTAGATGACCCGGAACCTCTGTTGTGGTTGAGCGGAGAACTCTAACCTCTGTTGGCGTATTGTCATTTGTATTTGTGGTGTATGCTTCTTCATCTAATATATTGTAATGGAAAAGATAAGGGGAACACAGAAAAATGTGATGACTGCATGGATTGTAGTAGTAACGCTGCCAAATTTATAGTTTTACATAGTTTTTGTTTAGTGTATTAATTACTCATGACATAAATTGGCTAAAAATGTCAACCTTATTTTCAAGTTCAGCAACTACAAGCTGATACCAAGTTGGATAACCACTTCTTCAAGTTACTGCTGAGCCCTAATGGTATGATTTTATTATTCATATTGACACAAGGTGTGATTACTGTATTGCATTTTAATCTGGGCTCATCTAGTTACTTTTTGTTTTTTTAGTAAGTGCCTCATAAATGTAAATCCTCATTTATTAGACTGTGAACCAATAATTTTACTACACTGTTTACAACTCTGCTAATCTGTTTCCCCAGGTAATCCCAGATCGTCAGCCCTGCTGTGAGACATCTTCTTGACCTGATCTGACTAAACCCTGACACATCTATTCTGCTGAAACAATGAAAATGCCCTTTGTTTTTCACGGTTCATCATAACACCCTTTTAATGTTTTGCTCAACTGTTTGGTGGAGCACATTTTCAGTCGCTATATGTTGAAAAATGTGTCCACTAGATGTCGCTGTGTCTATAGTAGCCTTTTATTAGTTTACCTTGACTAAAATGTCAATTAAGGGCGTTTTCACACATGAAAGTCCGGACCAAGGTTCATGTTGTTGTTACATTGTCTACATTTGATCCGTTTTTTTTCAGCTGACTGCTGCTCTCCTCTACTGACTGCTGCTCTCTCCTACTGACTGCTACTCTCTCCTACTGACTGCTGCTCTCTCCTACTGACTGCTGCTCTCTCCTACTGACTGCTGCTCTCTCCTACTGACTGCTGCTCTCTCCTACTGACTGCTACTCTCTCCTACTGACTGCTGCTCTCTCCTACTGACTGCTGCTCTCCCCTACTGACTGCTACTCTCCTCTACTGACTGCTACTCTCTCCTACTGACTGCTGCTCTCTCCTACTGACTGCTGCTCTCTCCTACTGACTGCTGCTCTCCTCTACTGACTGCTGCTCTCTCCTACTGACTGCTACTCTCTCCTACTGACTGCTGCTCTCTCCTACTGACTGCTACTCTCCTCTACTGACTGCTACTCTCTCCTACTGACTGCTGCTCTCTCCTACTGACTGCTGCTCTCTCCTACTGACTGCTGCTCTCTCCTACTGACTGCTGCTTTCCTCTACTGACTGCTGCTTTCTCCTACTGACTGCTGCTCTCTCCTACTGACTGCTGCTCTCCCCTACTGACTGCTGCTCTCCTCTACTGACTGCTGCTCTCCCCTACTGACTGCTGCTCTCCTCTACTGACTGCTGCTCTCTCCTACTGACTGCTACTCTCTCCTACTGACTGCTGCTCTCTCCTACTGACTGCTTCTCTCCTACTGACTGCTGCTCTCCCCTACTGACTGCTACTCTCTCCTACTGACTGCTGCTTTCCTCTACTGACTGCTGCTCTCCCCTACTGACTGCTGCTCTCTCCTACTGACTGCTGTTCTCTCCTACTGACTGCTGCTCTCTCCTACTGACTGCTGCTCTCTCCTACTGACTGCTACTCTCCTCTACTGCCGCGGCTCTTTTTGTTTTGTTGTGATGTTGAGAACTGAGACACGGAAACTTTCTTTCTGGAGAATTTATTAAACTGCTGATGTATTCTCAGCTCTGATAGCCGACAGCTGTCTCCTCTGAGCACATTCACCGTCACTCTCTCATGTAGCCTCCACACTAAGCACCGAGCTGTTCCTTAAAGGAGCTATTCCCCGGTCTTGTAACACAAGGAGAGCCAGAGCTTCTTGTATTTGGTCCGAACCATCCAAAAAATGCTTTCACACTATAAATGAACCGGACCATAGTTTGGTCCGGACCGAGAGCACCTCTTTTTATCGGACCAAAATTTGGTCTTTTGATCCGGACCGTGGTCCGGGGGAGGTTTCACACCTCTAATTTTGGTTCGGATCAAACAAAAAAGTCCGAAAGTCCGGACCAAAGGAGGTATGTGTGAAAACGCCCTAAGACCCAGGGCTCTGTCTGGCCCTTCTCTTAATACATCCATGGTCTGGCCTGGCAGGTTTACGTGGGCAGGGTTGGTTTTTGTGTGCATAGTTTCGGAGGGATCTATTTATTGTTGTTAATATGATATGTTAAATGTTGTACCATTATATATATTTCTGCCATATATTACTACTACTAAAGCCTTGCTCGACCAAATAGTTGAATTGTCATTTAGTTATAAAGGTAGTCATGCTAAGATAATACACATTCAACTTTTATAAGAATAAATATATAATATTTAACTTAATATATATGTTATTACATTATATAATTATATCTGTATGATTTTTCACTATTTCTGAGATGTAAATATCTATAATTTATGTTTGGGGTTAAAATGGATTCTAAGCATTTATACCATGATTTATCCAAAAGTATGAGGTCAAACAACTACACTTAACTACTATAAAGCTGCTTTACAAACCTTCAACTTCCATTACTGTCTTTTCTCTCTTCTTGCTGGCTCTCTCAATATTTATTTTGTTAGCATACTGCATGTAGCATTCTCTATGGTAGCCAACATGAATTGGTACATCTGGAATGTGGCCTTCTGTGATTTCATATTTTTCCACAGCTTTTTGGGCGATTTGGCTTTCTTTTGTATTTAAATTCACCCACTCTAAAAAACTTTGTACAAACTTGATCCAACTTGTTACTGAAGAGGGTATGATGTTTGTTGATGTACAGCTAGTAACATGCACACAACACTCCATATCCAAGATAAAGTGTCATAATTGTTATGTTAGATATATAAATATAGGCCAAAAGTATAACATTACCGCTATGTCACTCCCACCCATTTCGGGGTCCTAAACTGGCCGTCTACGATTGGTTAGTATTTTTCATGACGTTTAAAACTACAATCTGATTGGTTCAGCTACTAGAGCTGTCCCGCGATTTGCCTAAGCAGATTGACAATCAAAATATACTTTGTGAAAATACACGATCAAGCCAGAGTTGCCAACAAATTTTATTTGATTACATATAATTATTTAATATCGTACATAAAAGAATCGTATACTCTATCAATGGAGATCGATCAACAACACGAAAAACGCGTTCGGCCCACCGTCAAATCCACTTAAACACAGATAGTGGCAAAACCTCAGTCTTGGTGTTGCTTGATCTCGGTGCTGCATTCGACACGGTTGACCATGACATGTTACTAGACCGATTGGAAAACTGGGTTGGCCTTTCTGGCTCAGTACTAAACTGGTTTGAATCCTATCTAAAGAATAGGGACTACTTTGTGTCTATAGGCAATTATGTATCTGAGCATACAAATATGATGTGTGGAGTTCCACTGGCTTAGATTATGGTAAATAACTAAATAAGTTACCACAGTTATGCCGACGATACACAACTTCATATAACTTTAACACCAGGAGACTATAGCCCAATACTAAAACTAACTAGGTGCATTGAACAAATCAACAAACTGGATGTGCCAACATTTTCTTAAATTAAATGAAGAAAGGTGAAGGTGGTAGTTTTTGGAGCAAAGGACGAACGATTAAAAGTCAGCACTCAGCTTCAAGCAGCAATGTTGGAAACAACAGACAAAGCAAAAAATCTTGGTGTAGTCATGGACCCAGACCTGAATTTCAACATCCACATTAAGACAATTACAAAATCAGCCTATTACCATTTTAAGAATATATCAAGGATAAGAGGACTTATGTCTCAGCAGAAGAAAGTTAGTTTTATAAGTCTTACCTACTGCATCTTTAAGACCATTACATTTAAATCAATACAGTGCAACATTGTAAGCCATCATATCCCATAGCAGGGAATGTTTTACATAATAAGAATGATGCAAAATAAAAACAATTTAACATTAACATTTTCTTGTGTTGAGTTTCATTACTGCTGACACCCAAAGTGTTGGTACTGTTGAACCATCTCCTCCATGCCCAAACAGGTAATTCTGTGTTCCTGGGTTTGACACTCCGCTTCTGTAGGCCAGTACTCGATCCAGGTTCTCTCTCCAAGCACATACTGATACCTGCACAGTGAAAAATACACATCTGTAACACTGTTAAACAACATTATCCCTCCTGTTGTCCTCGGGTCACATTTGACCCATTTTCACAAAGTTTCTACATCAGAAATATTGGTTTCTTTCAACCAAATTGTCAAAAAACATAACGTGGACGGTTCCATACAACGCTTTTCACAAAGAAAATAAATGATCACTTCACTACTTTCATTGAATTTGGGTGTTTAATTCAATTTTATAGCATTTGAAAAAATAATTGATAAAAGAACGTTGAAAAAAGTGACAAAAATGTCAAAAAAAAGCATAAAAACATCGGCAAAAACGTTGGGGAAAGTGACAAAACAGTTGCAATAAGTAAAAAAAACGATGAGAAAAGCTACAAAAGTGTTGCAAAAGATGACCAATTTTTTTTAATTTTGACCCAGAAAAACCAAAAGTTGCATGATCGACAGGAAAACAACACGAGGGTTAAAAGCCGCTTCACCTCTTCCCACAATCACTATCAATAGTGACAGTAACACACACTCGAGTACAAGAAAGGCTTTGATTTACTAACAGAAAACAGTAAAAATGTTGAAATGCAAACTCCACACACATTCACACAAAGAACAAACTTACGATCGATGGTCATCTTTGTCAATATCTTTGGACGTGCCCATGATAAGGTAGGTTTTGCCCGTCTCCAGATCTAAAGACCCCCGGCAGTGGGGATAACGGAGGAATGTGCGCTGTTTATCCTGAGGACCCACATCAAGAGTTCCTGTAATTCAAGTATAGGAGAACAGAGAAAAGGTAAGGATTAAAATAGCTAACGGTGCAGTACAAAACATTTGTGTTGTATTCTCACATTCTCAGTGAAATCATGCTTAAAGAAATAGTTGGACATTTGGGGAAATACTTATTTGCCTTCTTGCCGAGAGTTAGATTGATACCTCTAATGAAACCACTCTTATGACTGCGTAGCTTACATGCAACTTAGCTTAGCACGAAGACTGAAAACAGGGGAAAACGGCTAGCCTGGCTCTGCACAAAGAACTAAATCCACCTACCAGCACTTCTATTTTTGTTTGTTTAATCCGTACAACAAAACGACAAGTTGCAATATATATATATATATATATATATATAGGGGGGGAACGACATGCAGCAAAGGGCCGCAGGGCGGAGTCAAACCCCAGGCCCGCTGCATCGAGGAGTAAGCCTCTATATATGGGCGCGCGCTCTTCCAGGTGAGCTACCCAGGCACCCGACAATTTGTATTTCATAAGGGGGTCAACTGGTCAATTTCTTGGCCAGGACCAATAACCTCTGGAGTGTCCGCTGGTTGCCTGACAATGCAAGCTAAGTTAGCTGGCTGCTAGAGGTCGCTTCATTCTCAATACTCTCTGCAAGAAAGCAATTAAGTGCATTTTGAACAATCATGTTTCTGTCTGATTGGAAACATCATTGTGATTCAATGTGCCCAAACCATTTCAGAAACAAATTATGTCACTATCACCTTTAAGGGACCTTGGAAAAACATCAGTGTCTTGTACATTTCAGGCAGTTCAAAGATAAATACCTTCTTTGATGACTTCCAGTACCTTCCCTTTGTAAATGTCAGCGGACAAATCTTCTTCAAAACTTTCCAGTTTCACTTTGTACACTGGGGACAGACAAGTTGTTAGCAGACTGTAAGCTGACTTACTCACACTAACATACAAACATTTTTTGGGATAAAGGTGCTTTATAAATACAATCCATTCACACTCTCTTACCAAAATCTATTATGCTGGTCTGTGTACTCTCACAGACCTTAGCTGTTCGCTGATCATTGGTGATTTTCTCCTTGTTCTGCATACTGCAGTCCTCTGGAAATACACAATAGGCACAACATAAATACACAACTGATCAAAAAAGCACATGTGGATGTGTGTGGATTAGAGTGCGGATTGGGCCACATGTTTTTGTCTGAGACCGGCCTGCGTCCGACAGACATTAAGATATTTATGTCCGAGCCCGACACAGTTAAAATCTCATTTTGTTCTCATACTAATGACACATGTACGTTTGTTTGTGTGGAAATCTTTTATTAAGCAGCTGTAGGAAGACATTCAGAAATGTCAACAGATGAGGTCATCAGCTCACACGGGGCAACAAGCTCACGTTAACACAGGCGCGTGCCAGTAGCCTAATATGCACGTGTTTCATTGTCACAGCTACATAAACAAATTTCCGCACACAGGAAGACGGATGTTAGGGTAATATTTTAAATTTACTTTAATCACAAAAACAAACCTTTGCATCAAGTCAACCAGGTCCATTGGCTACCTACCTCCATAATAAGCTGTTTTAAATGCAGAGATGGCAAAAGTACTCACTTCCTGTACTCAAGTAGAAGTACAGATACCTGTGTTAAAAACTACTCTGGTAAAAGTAGAAGTACTGATTTAACTTATTTACTCAAGTAAAAGTAACAAAGTACAGGCTTGGAAATGTACTTAAAGTATAAAAGTAAAAGTAGCTTTGCGAATGACAACCTAAAGATACCTGGACCACCCTAATGTTACTAGAGGTCAAGCTGAGAAACTTCAGTGGACATGGAGAAAAGGCTCTTTATATGCCATTGCCTACATTTTCAATGGATGTCTGGCAATAGGCCTAAAACATGACTTATATGATTATTGTGACAGAGACTGGGACTTCAGGTTAATAAGATTCTGACTGAGTAGCAAGATATGAATTCAGTTGTGATTCTGTGAGAATTCACAGATCCAGTTTCTCTTTTTTTTAATCTTCTCCTTAACATTTAAAGGAATCTACATGTATGTGTGTGTGTGTGTGTGTGTGTGTATGTGTGTGTGTGTGTGTGTGTGTGTGTGTGTGTGTGTGTGTGTGTGTGTGTGTGTGTGTGTGTGTGTGTGCGCGCTCAAATATGGCTTCTGGAAAGAAAATAAAGGATAAAATATGAATTACTAAACAGACATTAATTAAGAAGTTCCCCATACTTTAAGAGTTGCGCAGCACATTGGCCAGGAGTCATTCTTGATGCCTACTATCTCAAACATCTCTCTCAGATAAGGCCAAGGATGTCATGCTGCTTGTCTGCCGATTTCTTCATTTTCAATCATGTTGCCATCCATACTACTACTATGTGCTAACGTTACCACCATCAAGCCACAATGATTTGCCGCGAATGAATGCAGAATGCCGCCGAATCTGTCGAGTCGTCTTGCAGTGGTGGGTCAAGTGCAACGTACAGTATATTCCCATCCAATTAGATTGAATGTGGTATTGATGACGCAAAAATAACGATAACGCCAGTGAAATTATTTGAAACTTGTTAGTGAGGACTAGATTAGGACTGTATTTAAAGCTGATTCTGGATTCCAACTTCGCCCCAGGTGTGTCTGTTAAAACACGGACGGAGACAACTTCTCTCTTTTGATGCTTTATTAAGATCAAGCAACGTGCAACCAGGTGAAGAACACAAACAACAAAATCACTAGCTAACTTACTTTAAATTTGCAAGAACTATAGACCAATACAACAACAGGCTTAAATGAACTGACAACATAAGTTATACGACTTATAGTTCTTAAGGATGCACACACATGATCTCAACTGATTATCCTCCGGACAGCTAGTCTCTTTTTCTTTTTGCTCCGTGAGGCTGTGTCTGTGCTATTCTCCGACATGACGACCTCTTGTACAAAACTAAAGTAACGAGCCAATTTTGTAAAATGTAAGGAGTAGAAAGTACCGATATTCATGTTAAAATGTAAGGAGTAAAAGTAAAAAGTCGCCACAAAAAAATATAGTAAAGTAAAAATATCTGAAAAATCTACTTGAGTACAGTAACGAAGTATTTGTACCATCTCTGTTTAAATGTATGGGTCCCGTCGGGCTCGGGTTGGGTATCCATCCTCTACTGTGGATGGGTTGATGGGTGAGTGCAACTGTATCTGATACACAATTTAAGTATGTTAGTGAGTTGTTTTTTAAGTATTATAACGAGCTATTCTTTAGCTAGCCCGCTGCTCTGACAATACTTGATCCTGCAGGTGCTTGTTGCCTTGATGGAACATTGTGATGATTATTTAACAATTTACAATCTGGTGATTTACTAAAAATGTTTTAATTCCACAGCCATCTCCTTCACCAGATCTTAAAAAGGCACTCTATTGGATGTACAGTATACTGTACCATCTCAAGTAGTACTACTCAGCCTGAGAAAATGCTTATACATTGTCCTCTGTAGCTCTGAAGTAAAGCTTAGATCGGGCCCAAAAAAATCAAGCCCGACCCTACCCGAGCCCGAGCACGTTGTGTCCGAGCCCGGCCCGGCCCGGCCCGGCACATTAACTGTAATTATGAGCCCGAGCCCGATTTAAACCAGACACTTTTTTAAATCGTGGGCCGTTATAACTGATGTTCTCAACTACAATTCAGAGTTGTTTAAACTACAGAAATCGTAATGAATAATGCAACAAGGACGAAGCATGTAAACTGCAGTGTTTGTTTATTCAGAATTGAATGGATCTGAATGAGGAAGCGTTAAAAAAAACGAGAACAATGATGAACTGAATCTGAAGTACGTGCCCACGTTCGCACCATACTCTTGCCTGTGGAGGAAGAGGCTGCAGCGGCTGACAAGTAAGCAAAGTTTGCCACTAATAGTGACCCTGTCTGTCTGTCAGTGATCCCACAACTTTGGTCCAGATGGAAGAATCTCAACAACTAAAGGATCGATTTCCATAATATCCGATAGAGATACGAAGGATCCCAGAGGATAAATTTGAATGACTTTGGTGATTCCCTGACTTATCATGTAGCGACATTTTTAGCTTTTAGTAACACGTCTCAACAACTATTTGACGGATTGCCATTAAATTAGATTATTTTCCTAGGTACACTGTCATCACTTGTGTGATGTTCTGACATTTTTTTTCTTTTAATGAAATGCTTTTTTAAAAATCTTAATTTGTGCAATGTTCATGTTCATGGCTCAACAACTGCAAAATGAATGACATTTCCAACTAAGATGTGACAGCATGTCAGCATTGTCATTTTGAGCATATTAGCATTTAGCCCAAAAGTGCTGCTGTACATAGGTACAGCCCAGTGGTGTAGTCTAAAACACGGTTACAATGCTAAACGGTGTAAAGTGTGACTGTATTTCACTGTAGAGGATTCAACACCAGGATGTAACAATCTGCAGCTGTTGTCAGAAAAACACAGACGGTGCGTTCAATGAAACTGGTAAACTACAGCCTCGTGGTGCATTTGAAGTTATTGTAAATGCCCTTTTCCCATCTAGTGGTTGTTTTTGTCGTTCAACAGCAATTTACTAGTGAAATAAGTTATTGTTATTGTTATACATTATTATTAAATCATTTAATTTTGACCACATGGCCTTAGCAATGAACAAGCCGTTCTTTAATGTTGCAGACTGTTGTTTAGTACCCTTCTTATTTTTTTTTATTTTTTTTACTTTCTTAAAAAGTATCGGTTAAGGCACCGGGCAAAAATTATGTATGCGATTAATTTAGATTAATTAATCACAGAGTATGTAATTTATTAGATTAATTTTTTTAATCGATTGACAGCCCTAGTATATATGTATATATATATAGAGCATGTGTAACATCACCCATCTGCTATGAGTCGTTACGGGCGCAGCCATCCTGGTGAGGATGTGACGATTTTACTCCGGATTTTCACTGAATGCAGAACGTCTGCGGAACGGCTGCGTGCTCAATCTTTATTGAGGTACAATAATACATTGCTGCAGTTTACAGACAATGCATGATGATAAGCCCCACATGATGGATTAATGTGTCATGGTTGTATGTTTCTGTTGTATGTTTGTTTCCTCTTTTATTTTGGTAGTCTGGTTTTCTGTCTTGTCTTGTTTTACTTCCTGCCTTGTGTTTTCCCGCTTTTTTTGATCTGCCCAGCCCTAATGTGTTTCACCTGTTTCTCAGCCCTTGGGTCACCTGTCTCTTGTTACCTCGTTACCCTGTGTATTTAGTCTTTTGGCATTTCTCAATCTCAAGAATGCAGGAACGGACTTGTGTTCTTGGGGAGAACGTTGTTGCTGGTTGTTCTTGGAAGAATTAACTCGCAAGTTCACAAGCACAGAAAACACTGTTAACAGTTTGAAGCCCCGTTTACACGAAGGGAAGACGCAGATATTTTCCTGTGGTTTGGCCTCTCATTTACACAAAAACCCAGTTTTTATCACAGAAAACGATTATTTCTAAAAACTGGCCAAAGTGGAGATTTTGGAAAACTTTGTTTGCACGTTTGCATGTAAACTGATACAAACGGAGGTTTAGGCAGCCGAGGAAGTGAGGAAGAGAAGAGAGAGGAAGTGATTCGTTGCCGTTGTTGCTATTGTCGGGATTCTGATTGGCTAACGTGGGCTTGAGCTTCTCGTTACACTGCCACCTACAGGTGTGGCGTGCTCTTGACGGCATTGACGGCATATATATACACACGTACATGTAAACGAACACTTGTTCTGTGCACGATGGTATTTTTGAAAACGGAGCGGTTGAAATGTCCGTTTATGAAAATAGCCGACCACGTGTAAACGTAGCATGAGACAATGCGTTCTTCCTGTTATTGCTCAACCCCCCCAGCACAGAGGCTACCTGCAGGGCTCCAAAATAACAGCTAGAAATAAAAACCACAACAATATAACCACGTTGTATTAAAACAATCTCCGGACAAGAAAACCTCATAATGCTACAACTATTGCAATAATATTGAAAAATATAAAATGGTTTAGCTCAAACAGCCCTAACTTATTCAAAAGAGTGGAACGTGATCCCTACTATTATTAGTGTATAAGTTTAAGTCAGTTTAAATTAAAAAAAGAAGTAGGCATGCACTGGTGTGTCCTATGTGTTCCTGTTAGTGTTATGTGGAATTATCATTTCTATATTATTGTAGTGCACTGTAGGCTATATGCCCAGGGACAACAGATGGAAATTAGCAATTCAAATTATAAAGGTTGGTGTCTCCCCTTTAGTCTACATAACATGTCATAGCATGTTATCACTTTATGTACAACTGTTCATGTATCATACAGACTGAAACTCAACTTCTAATAAATCAGAAAACAAATACACCAAAAAAATATGAACTAAATACTAAATCTAATGTATAGCCTATGGCATCATTTAAACAAGTCTCCCGAAAAGAAACGGGTATATCTCTCTCTCCCGCCTCTGCCTGCTGCGCTGTGTGTGTGAAGCTGCGGTGCGTGTGTGTGTGTGTGTGTGTGCTTGTGGAGTTTAACTCCATAAAGACAGTTAACCACAGGTTCCCGTTAATCTTATGATGGACATGTGTTGTGATATTTAAACAAACGAACCGTCAACGGCGAAATAAAAGCCTCTGATTTACGAGAGCGGACCTCCAGCTTACAGCGGGTGTGTGTAGGTGTGTGTGTGTGTGTGTGTGTGTGTGTGTGTGTGTGTGTGTGTATAGGTGTGTAGGTGTGTGTGTGTGTGTGTGTGTGTGTGTGTGTGTGTGTGTGTGTGTGTGTGTGTGTGTGTGAGAGAGAGAGACAGTGAGAGACCTCCAGCTTACAGCGGGGTCTCTGAGCCAGTCATGGCCCAGCGACGAGCTAGCGGCCTGGGCAGGCGAATGCTGGCTGTCGCCTCACTTCATGGAGCTCCTCAACTCCGAAAACTTTGGAGCAAATTGTCAATTCGGCAAAGATTTTCGCAAGACTGCCTATATTCGAAAGCTAAACCATTCATTTCTCACCTAAAACGTTCTCAGAAGTGAATTTAGTACTGAATAAGATGGTGAAAATTGTTAAAATTGTCCCGTTTTTGGTCTGTCTATGTACCGGAAACCCGACCATCATTGAATGCCAAAATGAATGTTGGGATACGGGTGCTGCGAAGTTCATACAAGTTACCAACCAATGCATCCTCGGTAAAATGGGCGTGTCAAGAACATTTCCGGGAATCTTAACTGTTCTTGGTGAAATGTGAACTTGTGTATTGGAACAGTACTTTGGCAACACATTTCACAGGGACACAAGAACACAAGTCAATAGAAGACACAGATTGAGAAACGGCCATCGTGTTTCCCTCGTCTTGTGTCAGGTCATTATGTTCTGTTGTGGCATGTACTGTTTGTGTATTCTGATTCTATCTAGTTCTATCTGTTATCTCTACGTTCCTTTTGGATATCCTGTTCATTTGTTTGATCCACATTTTGGAATTTGTTTTGCCGGCTGCATTCTGGACTTCCTCTGTTGGTATGAAATTTGCTTTTGTTTAATAAATCCTCTGCTCAACATACCCTTACCTGCGCTCTTTGCATTTGGGTCCACCATTCCCTGTATTCCACCTGACACAATGCTTTATCTCTATGAAGCACCATGTTAGTGTTGGGTTTAGGTGTTTGTTCAAGAATTTCAGCTATAACAATTGTATGTTTACAGACAACGGATTAGGTCAGTTTGACATCATCCTGGTTACCTTCTGCACATTTGCATACGTCACTTGTACAGAGATGCTGTAGCTTTCCAGCTGTCCTCTCTGGATGGTAGAATTTGACGCAATGTGTTTCTGCAAATGGGAAAGAGAGATTTCAGAAAATGTACATTCAATTATTTGAAAATGTAAAAATGCCTGCTTATCCCACGTTATCTACTCTGACATCAATAGGCCTATGTCACACTTCCTGTTTCCGGAACGTGGAGTAGGGAATCAGAACTTCCTGTCAACAGTCCCTTTCCCCGTAAGGATTTAGATTATCAGCCATAATGTCTAAACCATCCCATAAAGTCTAAACCATCCCATAATGTCTACGTAGTCGTGTAATGAAGGTTTCTGCTCCTGTAGAAGCTAGAAGTGTGTCTGAAATCAAACTTGTTGGCCATTTTGTGTGTGTGTGTGTGTGTGTGTGTGTGTGTGTGTGTGTGTGTCTGTCTCCATGTACAATCCCAACCACATGGTGGTAGGTGACTTCAGGCAGGTAGCGGAGAGACTTGGTCCAGCAGTATCTATTGGGCTCCGCCATTGTAAAAAGCTAACCAGAAGAGCTGTATCCCCACTCAGAGACGGTCTTCCGGTCTTCAGTTGTTACGTGACATATAATAGGCCTATTGGCAGCAATGCACACGGAGGCATCACATGTGTTCAAAGTGTCTCTGAGACTCACGGTCATAGTATTCGTAGACAGACACAGCAGCTGGTTGTAAGACTCCCACTTTCAGCTTCTGATGGATCCTAAAAGTGATCTCCTCTGGTCGTTTGTGAGAAACCTGTGGACCAATGAGAGATAGAGATGAAAGGAAGAACAAGGCAGAGAGAAATAGTCCAGAGGAAGGAAACAGTGAAGGCTAACCTTATCCACGTAGATGATGAGTGAGCCTCTTTCTGACAGGTCTGTGTTCATCTCATATTTTGAAAATATGCGGGCTTTTCCTTTAGACAACTAAACACACACACACACACACACACACACACACACACACACACACACACACACACAGATACCTTTCTAAAACATGTTGTTCCTCTCAACCATAAACACTGACTGATAGATAGATAGATATATATATATATATATATATATATATATATATATATATATATATATATATGTGTGTGTGTGTGTGTGTGTGTATATATATAAAAACTAAAACTAAATACATGATTTTTGGTAATTGTAAAAAGAATGAAAATGTAAGAATAACAATTGAAGGAACTGATATTGAAAGAGTTAATGAGATAAAAATTTTTAGGTGTTATTCTGGATGAGAAATTGAATTGGAAAGATCACATAGTTTATATTAAGAGTAAAGTTTGCAAAAGTATTGGGATCTTGTATAAAGTTAAAGATGTTTTAGATTATTCTACGTTGCTTATGTTGTACAATTCCTTAATACTCCCATATTTTGGATATTGCATAGAAATTTGGGGAAATACATACCCTACTAATACAAAAACTCTGTTTTTGTTACAGAAAAAAAGCATTAAGGATTATCAATAAGACAGGCTACAGAGAACACACTAATAGTTTATTTATAAAATCTGGACTTCTAAAATTCAAAGATTTGGTTGATTGGAAGATTTTAATTTTTATGTGGAGAGCTAAGCAGAGAGTTTTGCCTATGGTTATACAAAATTTATTTACTCCTGTATCAGAGGAAGATGGCCATAGAAGGCAATATCATTTTAAAACTCTTTTCGCACGTACTACACAAAAACGGAAGTGTTTGTCCATTTACGGAGTTAAACTGTGGAATACCTTGGACCGTGAACTGAAGTGCTGCAACTGTGTAAATTTAAGAACTTGTATAAGAAAAAAATACAGGAATGTTATAAGAAAAATGATGACTACTACGCTTAAAATGATGATAAATAAATGTAAAGATAGGTAGTACTGATAACTTTTGGTGTTTGGGGTGAGGACTGGGTTTGATTCACTCATGAAACAGCTGTTTTTTTTTTTGTTTCTTTTTTTTGTGTGTGTTTTATTTAAGTGACAGGTACCATAAGATATTTCTTCTTCCTGTTCCTTTTATTTTTAGATGAATTACCTTTTTCCTGCTACAACTGAATTCCCACTTAGCAATACTACAGCTAGCCGTCTAAAACACTATTTTACTGTACAGGACCCAAACATAATTTGGTCCGTTTCCATGTAGCATAGTCACTAATATGGTCAGAACCACTACAGTGCTCAATTACCTATTTTTGAGGGGGAAATAAAATAAAATTTTTCGCAGCGAAGGCTTGAACGGTCTTCTGGGAGACATCCACCAGACCAGCGGGCGCTCGTTGGATTGTTGTCGGCTGTGTGAAGCCAGGAGGGCGGGGAGGAAGCAGAGGCAGGGACGCCGGCCGGGCATGCTAGTCCGGCTAAGGAAACCACAACGATCGACACGGACAAGACTCCTACTCACCAAGTCCAGATGGATTGCACACTAAATGGATATTTATGTTACAAATACACACGGGACTGCAGCGTGATGATTATTACCGGAGCCTGGCTGAACACACTCACTTATCCCAGATGGCAGCTAGCAGCTAACAGGGTAGGTGAATTTCAACAATGGCTAAGTTGCTAAACACATCTTGTTGTCATGTAAGGGCCCTGTTCATGTTGCACAGACATTTTAATAGCATTTTGAGTCTGTTAAGAGGCACAAAGGCACTCTTTAGCTTATGCCCCCATAACTGCTGTTTTAGCTAACGGGAGCTCTGGGCATTAGCTACAGAAGCTCCATGTTGCTAGCACCAATTCGGCTTGTGGTTTTTGCTATAGACAGTACTCAAAAAAGTATAGCGAGTTCTCCTTTAACTAGCGTCCCGTGCAGCGGTGTTTGTGTTTCCTGTAACGTCTGTTTTAGAGCATCAGAGAGAAGCGCACCAGATTTTTGTCTGTATGCAAACGTCAATATGGAATGGATTAATCTGCGTTAATGTTTTTAATGCGTTATTTTTTGTCAGATTTATTAATTGAAATTAACGCGTTATTTTGACAGCCCTAATGTATATATATGTGTGTTTATATATATATATATATATATTTGTGTATATATTTATATATATATATATTTGTGTATATATTTATATATATATATATATATATATATATATATATATATATATATATATATATATATATATATATATGTATTGTATATATAATGTATTATATGTATTGTATATATAATGTATTTGTATGTTCTTACTAAGTCCAGGTCATCTGTGTTAGCGGTGAAGCCAGTTAACAAGCTGATATCCAGGATTGACATGGATGCATCCCTCTCTTTGTTCTTATAACTGTACACAGAATGGATGGAATAATTAAACAACAGCATGAAAAGATTTTAACATCAAGACAACAACACTTTCACTCATGACTTCTTGATTAAACTCACAAAAACTCTATTTTCAGCTTGTATATTTTCTCGTCCTCATCCATTTTCTCTGTAGGAGCAAAATAATGTATATAATTGAATATTTTGTTTATTCGTTTCTGTAAACAACATATAACGATGAATAAAGAAAGAGACAGAAAGACCAAATTACCTGGCAGGAGCTGCACTGACAGGTTAAACTTCTGACAGTCACTTTCCTTTTCTTTAGGCAGAGCGTAATACAGAGACACCATCTGGCAGACAGATACAAGAGCATCTTTATATGTGATGAACTCATAGACATCTGTTTTGTAAATACAAGATTAAACAAGTATTTGGTGTCTTCTGAGATACAAAAAAGAGACATCAGTGATCAACTCAGAACAATTATAACTTGTACTTACTTTCACCGTTGCTTCTCCTGTACCCGTGGCAATTACCGTCACATTCTGGTTTATAGCATTGATCTGTGGGACACACACACACACACACACACACACACACACACACACACACACACACACACACACACAGAGAGACACACACACACACACACACAGAGAGACACACACACAGACACACACACACACACACACACACACACAGAGACACACACACACAGAGCGACCACACACACACACACACACACACACACACACACACACACACACACAGACAAACAGACAGAGAACATCAAGAATGATGATTTTAATGAGCCACTATGTGTTTGTTTGTGTGTGTGTGTGTGTGTGTGTGTGTGTGTGTGTGTGTGTGTGTGTGTGTGTGTGTGTGTGTGTGTTTTCTGACTTTAGTTGTTCTGGTGGTGTAGTGGTTGTCCCTGTTGAACTTGAACTTGTCAGGCTTTGACCTGCCCAGCAAAACGATGTCCACATTCAGATCATACTCTGGTTCTTTAGCACTAGTCCAGTACTCTGCTATAGCCTGGTACACCATTATAGTAGCCTAGAGAGAGAGAACAAGTGGAGGACGGGAACAAGATTTAGAAGAAAAATAGGTTATGAGCTAACAAAAGCTGCAGGAATGAAGATGGAGAGAGCGGTCTGTGTTACCTGAGTGGATCCAAAGTCTCCATCCACCATCTGCTGCGTGTTGAACCATCTCACAACAGGTCTGGCTTCTTCAAATGCCTTTATTAACAGAAAGCAAGTCAATGGTTGAAGAGACTGAGACGAGCAGAGACTTGAAACTTGCCTGATAAAAGCAGTCAATCACAAACTACATGTCCTTGATCTTTCCACGTGTGTCATTATTATGTAAATATGCAGAGCAGGATGCTCAAATCAGTCCCTTGTTTTTTATAACTATGTCATAATATATATAACCTTTATTTTAGGAAACCACATTGAGATTAAAACCTCTTTTGCAAGTATAAGACCTGGCCATGTGACAAGGTCACATAGAAAGTATCCAACAACAATAAATCAGCAACAACAACAATAGGTACTACAATAATTATTTTAAGTTTAAAATCATTAAAAGAAATAAGTGTCTCAAGTTTGAGCTTGGCCTGCAGACCGTTTCAGGACCAAGGACCGTAGTCTGTACCAGCCTCTGTACTGATAAGAGGTACTTTGAACTGGAGCCCTCTATAAGTCAACTCACTGCTAATTCATTGCAAAAGAGGAAGAATAATGCCGTCTATATATCCATATATAATCATAAAGTGCTCTGTGAAGTGGTCACCAGTAGGGGTGGGAATCACCGGAGGCTTCACGATACAATATTACAATTTATATATACGATTTTAAACATATTGCAATATTCTGCAATATATTGCAATATATTACCTTTTTTCCAAATTTTTCCCTATTTTCAAATGATGTCCCCAAAAGGAAACTTTGTCAACATCTGTTTAATCTAAAAGATATATTGTTCTGTTTCTTCATCTCACTGCAGCGCAAATATCAGACTTATGGCGTTTTTCCATCACATGGTACCTGCTCGACTCAACTCGACTCGCCTTTTTTTGGTTTTCCATTATGATATAAAGTCCCTGGTACCTGCTAACAGGTACTTTATTTAGTGCCACCTCCGTGGAGGTTCCAAGTGAGCCGAGGCGATACCAATTCAATCAGGAGAGACTGTTTGCAGATATGCAAAATGTTTTATTGAACAAGAGCATAATTTGAACATAGTATTGGAGATTGAACTCCATCGTTATATTAATACATTTGATATATTAATACATTTAATATATAGGGGTAGGGAACCGTGATGTAACCCCCAAAACGTGACTGAAATTGGAAAATGAAGGAAATAGTAGCCTACGCACGAAAATTAAATACGATTTTATTTATAAAATATGTAGCTTACCTCTGTGTGGCACGGATCTGAAACAGAAAAGCAAAAACAGTGATCCGTACCGAAACAGCATTCGAAATACTGCCCGTATTTCCGTCATCGGCGACTCAGGCCGGTAAAACACGGCATCTCCGCCGGTACGGCAATTCAGGCCGGCAAACATGGCATCTCCGCTGGTTCAGCAACTCAGGCCGGCAACACGGAATATCCGCCGTTATGGCACATAAGGCCGCATACACAGCATCTCCGCCGGTACGCAACATAGCCCAGTACATAGAATGACACATAGCACGCATTAATTACTAGGCTATAGGCTATGAACAGAAAATTCCCGTCGAAGTGAACGCTAGCTGAAGAATTACACCACCACCGGTTATATGCTGTTACGGCAACTCGGCCTGTAAACATGAAGGAAACAAGGCATCTCCGATTTGAGGAGAACTGCTTCCAGATGTTGCTTAAACCACCCTTTAGATAAGGGACAATCCCCCGAAATAATGAACAGAGGCGCGAGGGAGTTAGTAGAAGGCCTTGCTGAAAGATAATTCAACATGGATTTAAATGGGCAAAATAATGTATCTGTGCGGGCGACAACTACTGAGCAAGCTCCTCCGCGTTTAGAATGCTTAAGATGTAACCAGTAATGATTAGCGTGAAAGGCCAGATCAGAGAAAATGATATCACTATCGGGGTTGAAGGATTTAAAAGGAGTAGCAAATTCACCGCATCTGAGAAATGCGTAGAAAGCTAACAGGAAAACAGACTCCAGAAGTGTGTCTATGTAAGGGGAAAAAAACCCTATCCTGAGTGTCGACACTAGTTGATGTAGAATACCGAGAGTGATAGGCTGCCTGAGGTCAGGGGAAGAAGGGTGAGCTTTAGAGACGCCTTTCAACAGCAATTTTATAGACTGATTAGAAGGGAGGCTTGGAAACGATGGATCGTAACATTTTATGTGAAACTGAATACCTGCAATCAACCCACGAGTGTACTGCACCTTGAAGTTGCGAGTATCGGTACAATAACATATAAAGGCACAAATACTTTTAACAAGAACTGGTCTGAGAGGTACACAAATGATTACGCAAAATAAAGAAAAAGTATGCCAGGCAAAATCATAGGTTTTATCCTAGAAGAATCTAGATAATGTTGCAAGGGGTTTAGATTTAATGCAGCGCTAGCTCTTGGAGAGAGGGAAGCTCTGGCCTGCGAACCACTGGTCCTGAAAAAATCCCCCAAAACCCGCGGAAGGGGCAGTGTCGGTGAAAAACCGCAGAGAGTCAGAAGAATGCACCAACTCATCATAAAAGAAGGAAACCCCATTCCAATGCTCCAAGAGGTGAGACCAAAAACGCAAATCGGAGCGGCACCCGTCATCTAGGGACACGCGATTGTGCAATTGAGAGACGGAGGATGCTGTGTCCAGCAACCGGGAAATAAACGAGCGCCCCTGCGGGATTACGCGCATGGCGAAATGAGATGCCCGAGAAGGGAGAGCAACTCACTTTTAGAGATGGAGACGGCAGAAGAGTGGGACGCAGCGATGCTGCGAACACGCATCAATTCATCGAGCGGGAGAGACGCTTTCATGCTTACAGAATCTAAAGTAATGCCTAGAAACTCCAGGCATGTGGCGGGGCCGATGGTTTTCGCCTCGGACAGGGGGACGCCGAGGTACCCAAAACAGCGCTGCAGTTTGCCCAGGGACGCGCCGGAGCCATCGTGGGGGGGGGGGTCTACAAGAAGAAAATCATCCAGCAAATGAAGCACCGAGGGCACCCTCACCCTGTTAAGCAGGATCCAGCACAGGGCCTCGGAAACGTGGTTGAAAATGCACGGGCTGCTGCGGCAGCCGAAAGTTAAATGCACCCCGAAATAGAACTTAGAGTCCCACTTAACACCAAAGAGGGGCCACTGCGAAGGTGAATGGGCACTATTTTAAATGCGTCGGTGATGTCTGCCTTGGAGAGCCAGGCGCCAACCCCCGCTAGCTTGATCAATCTAATGGCGTTATCCACAGTGGCACAATGCAGAGAAAAAGGGATGGGCGGAATAAGACTATTAATGCTCGCGACGGGCCCGTTGTGCGGCGCTGATAAATCAAAGATTAGGCGTTTCTTCCCAGAATACTTCCTAGTAGCCACGCCGATGGGACTGATGCGTAAAACGGCGACCGGAGACGAGCTAAAGGGAACGATGACGTACCCCTTATCGACCTCGGACGCCAGCAGCCGAGAAACGGTTGCGGGGTCGGAGACCGCAGAAAGGAGATTCCTTGCGACGAACGAGACGGAAGGAACATCAAGCATTGTAATTCTAAGAAACCTGGCGTCCGCGGGAAGGCACGCCGGGCGGGGAACCACGGTGAGGGGGCTGAGAAGCGGCACCGGGGCCGGGGCGAAAAACCGCCATGGGGAAAAGGTCGGCCATGTGTCCCGGAGCGCCGCAGTGACCTGCGCACCGCCCACGAGCATCACGAGGAGCTCGAGATCCACCACGGACCAGTCCACCCGGACGTTGGACTGCACGAGATGCAACGCAGCCTTACTGGAGAACGCCTTGTGGTATTGGAAGAACACATTCCTTCCATACATCAAATTCAGATCCCCGATTAGCGCTAAGTAGGAGTCCAGTTCCGGCCTCCTATCCGGGTACACAGAGCAAATAACGTCCCGAAACAACCCGAAAGCCACCAAGAACTGCCCGATGGACAGCTCCTTGCACAACCTGTAATCCGCGGAGTTGAACACTGCTGAAAACCCGTCCCTGGACACCAGATTTTTTTCGCATTCCGGGGAAGGCAGAATTAGGCTCACCAGGTTGACATCCTTGCCCTGCAGGATTTTCGCCCGCAAGCGCCCAGAAATGTTGACAGCAGCGGGAATATATGGCCTACCTATGAACGGGGCCGGAGCAGAGGTGGCCAGGGAAAAGTCAGCTTCTCCGGGGGCTGTAGGGGCCGGCTGAGAAAAACCGTGCGCCGGCAGAGACATGGAGGCCACAGCGGTGGCGGCGGTGGAGGACCCGAGGAAAGCGGGCGAGCGTTCAATGGACTGCAGCCTTGCGTCCATGGACTGAGGAGAGCCGGCCAGGGATTGAAGAGAACCGAGAATCAGAGCCGTGTCAGATGACCCACTCGGCACGGCCGCAGCAGCCGCCAAACTGAGGGAACCCGCACCGCGCCTCTTCGGCAGGGCACGAGGAGGGGCGTCTGCCTTCGCAGACTGCTTCATACCGCGAGCCGCCGCGGGAGCAGGAGGCGGGGGAACCGGCGAAATGCAACCGACCTGAGCGGCCAGCTCGCGGAGCTCCGGAGAAGATAAGCCCGGAGCCGCCGTGATTCCTTGATCCCGAAGCTGCAGGATGATCCTTTCCGACGCCGCGCCGGCCGAAACGGGAACAGGCAGAGAGGCCAGGCAAGAGCTCCTGCGGACGACGTCTGAAGAAGCTGGATTTGCCGCTGGCAATGAGAAGAAATCCAGACTTGGGTCCGATGCGGGATCAGACTAGAAATCCGACATAGCGAGACAGCAGAGCACGGTACAAAACAGTAAGGAAACAAGTGCCGTCCGACTGTCAACACGACGCCTTTCTGAAATGACAGCTCTTCTGAAATGACAGCTGATAGCATAGGGAGAGAAAGTGCTTTTAAACAGTGTTGAGACGCTGTGATTGGCCTATGGAATCTTTGGCCTTTCCTGATTGGATTATCAGAAGGAGAGCGCCTCAAGCGCTGATTCGCTTTAGGAGAGACTGATTATTGTTAGGTCTTCCTGAAAGAATTTACGCTGAGCTACACGTGACGTGAAAACCTGCAGACTCCTGATTGGTCGTGGGGAGAATCGTCACTAATCACTGGGTCATCATTACTAGCGACAGACGGGGGTGTCCTGAACAAACCCGCCATTTTTTAAATAGTTTAGCCAGCGGTGTTTTTTAGCTGCCTCCAGCTTCTTTAGAAACTAAATGTGTCTTCTGGCAAACAGCCACATGCTGAGAGTCAAAAACACACACCTTCCACGTTCTGTGTGTGTGTGTGTGTGTGTGTGTGTGTGTGTGTGTGTGTGTGGCTTGTTTAACTATATTCATAGGGGTCCAAAAACCGGGAGTCCAGTATACATGTGGGGTCCAGACAGCTTTGTGGGGCCAAAATGCTGGAAAAGGTCTGTTTAAGGGTTAAGACTTGGTTTTAGGATTAGGGTTAGAATTAGGTTATGGTTAGGGTGAGGGTAAGGGTTAAGGTTAGGCATTTAGTGGTGATGGTTAAGGTTAGGGTAAGGGGCTAGGGAATGCATTATGTCAATGACGGGTCTCCACAAAGATAGTGCCACAAACCTCTGTGTGTGTATGTGTGTGTGTGTGTGTGTGTGTGTGTGTGTGTGTGTGTGTGTCTGTGTCTGTGTCGCATTAGGTCACAGCAGTTTCCTGCAGCGTCGCTATGACGACCAGCCACGCTCGCCTCAGGCATGAGGCGGTACTAAATCTGCAATGGAAAATGGAGGACGGGGCACCGAGGTCGAGCCGAGCCGGGCCGGGCCAGGCTGAGTCGAGTCCAGGCGAGCAGGTACCATGTAATGGAAAAACTCGATTAGTCACCTCAGCCTGACAAGAATTAGAGGAGAGCGATTAGGCAAGGTGTGATTTCTTTTGTGTTTGTTTGTTTTCTTTTGTTTTCCTTGAGACCGCAGAGGGTGGGGGGTAGGAGCGGGTTTTTGTTTTGTTCAATCTGTGTTTATCTGTTCTGTGCACCATCTGACATTGCCTGTTACATGTGGTTGAATTTGTTTGGTATGTCTGAAGGTGCTAATAAAAAATGTATTGCAAAAATAACCTGACAAACTGACCAACACATACATAATAACAGATCGATACTTAGAGTCTGTGTATCGATACAGTATTGCCACGGGAATATAGAGCGTTACTATGCTGTATCGATTTCCCCCCCCACCCCTAGTCACCAGTAATGTGACATGAGCCAAATTAACAAATGGAAAAATATTATTATTAAATATTAATATTATTATTATTATTATTATTATTATTATTATTATTATTTTAACTTTTCTGAAACTTTCTGAAATCGCTGAATTTCTATAGTTAATCGTGATTAAGCACATGTTTTATCACATTTTATCTATTCTATTATTTTGCATTTCAGAACAGTTTTTTAGTACATATTAAGAATGGAAAACAATTCTTACCAGTGTATCTTGGTTGGGAATCAAATCTATGCAAAGAAAGTTGCTTTATGAACAAGATTTGTATTTGTTTATTATTTATTTACTGTAATTCTAATTATCTCTAATTATATTCTAATTGTGAATCTGTCATTATTCCACAATTCGGAACATGCCAACTGTACGTCTTTAAGACCCGAGTCTTCTACCATGCTGACAGGTCTGCAGTTAGTTGCCACCCATTTTGCAAGAGCTGTGGTAATTT